>NW_027495877.1:0-239429 GCF_021521415.1 Bidens hawaiensis
ATACCGCTGGCGCATTTGTTAGCCCAAAAGGCATAACTAAAAATTCGTAGTGGCCGTAGCGAGTCCGAAACGCGGTTTTTGGGATATCCTCCTCTTGAATTCTAACTTGGTGGTATCCCGATCTAAGATCAATTTTTTGAGAAATAGCTCGCACCTTGTAGTTGGTCGAACAAATCATCGATTCGGGGAAGAGGATACCTATTTTTGATGGTTAATTTGTTCAATTCCCTGTAGTCAATGCACATTCGAAGGCTTCCGTCCTTCTTTTTCACAAATAGTACAGGTGCACCCCACGGGGAATAACTGGGACGTATAAACCCCTTATCCAACAATTCCTGCAACTGGTTGGATAGTTCTTGCATCTCGGACGGTGCAAGTCTGTAAGGGGCCTTTGCAACAGGGCCAGCCTGAGGTAACAGATCGATTCTGAATTCGACCTGTCGGGTTGGCGGCAATCCAGGGAGTTCCTCTGGAAAAACTTGTGGAAATTCGCGTACCACGGGAATATCGTCCACACCGTTTTTCCTCAGAATCATCGGCCGTCAGGCTCGCTAGATACGCCACACATCCCTGACGTATATATTTCAACACCTTGAGGTGGGATATAAATGGTATCATGGTGCCGGATTTTTCTCCCTGCACTAATACCTTCCTCGTCATCCGACACCCGGATCTTGACGGTTTTCTTTTCACAGTTTATTTCTACCCTATTACGTGCCAACCAATCCATTCCCACTATCACGTCAAAACTACCCAATTCTACCGGTAACAAGTCAATCAGGAAGGATTGTTCGCTCAGAATAAAAGGGCAATTCCGAACAATCCGATCAACTATCATGGTTTTACGTTAGCGACCTCTACGGTGTAGGGTTCTATGGTTTCACCAATAGGAAGGTTTGCTATCGAAAGGAATCTAACGGAGACAAAACTTCTATCGGCGCCTGTATCAAATAATACAGAAGCGTAATGATCAGAGACGAGGAAGGTACATGTCACTACGCTGAGGTCCTGGCGCGCCTCGTTCGCTCCCATCACAAATGCTCGGCCTCGCGCCGGATTGGACGACGATGGCTGACCCGCGAGTTGTCTCCCGTTTCCTCCCTGATTCAGTTTCGGGCAGTTCCTTTTGAAGTGATCTGTGCTGCCGCATTCGTAGCAAGCACGGCTAGTGGTCACCATCTGGTTTCCTTGCGGGTTCTGCAGTCGGGCTGGTTGAGTTCTAAATGGTTGCGCCCGAATAGGTTGTGGTTGTCGGTTCAGGTTGTTCAGATTTGTCTTACAATTTGGTGCGTAGTGTCCAACCCTGCCACACCGGTGGCACACCACCTCCTTGCACACGCCACTATGGTGGTAACCACATTTCCCGCACCTAGGAAACGTTCCCTTCTGCGGTTCTTGCCTTCCGCCCGAACTAGTCATGGCATAGCTCTGGGCAGCGGGCCTAGCTCGTTTGCTTTGCTGCTTTTCTTGGACTCTATGATCATGCGCACCCCGTTTTCCCCCAGCGGATTCTCCTGTCACCTTTAGTGATCCGCTCCGCAAGAAATCATACGTGACTATGCCAGCCTGTGTCACTGCACTTTCATACGTCCGGTGTCCCCCCGCGTTGACTATACTACTCACTACTGGAGTAAGTCCCCAAATATAACGTTCCACCCTCTTCGTCTCCGGGATGACCAACCACGGTACTAATCGTGACAGTTCATTGAACCGATTGGTATAACTCAAGTGGTCCGCCCCCCCTCATCTCCAGATTCCACAACTCATTTTCCAGTTTCTGCAATTCATTCTTTGGACAGAAATGTTCCAACACAAGAGCCTTAAGCTCCGTCCAGGTCATGTGGTTTGTCGCCACCTGACCTCGAGTCTGTACTATGGTGTTCCACCATGTCAAGGCATGGTCGGTGAATGTACAGGTGGCGTACTTAACGATACAATCCTCGGGACAGTTGCTAATATTCACCACTGATTCTATTTTCTCTATCCATTTAACTAACCCATTCGGTCCTTCAGACCCGCTAAACTCTAATGGCTTGCACAACATGAAATCCTTGATCGAACATCCCCTGGATGCACGAATTGGTTCCGTACGGTTTGTCTCTACCGTAGGTATAGGGCCATTGCTGTCAGTAACGACCACCCTAGGCGGTGCGTCATTACTCGGAATAGTGTTATCATTCCTTGGAGGATTAGCATTTTGTTCCCCGTCATTATTTATGGGCGTTTGATTGCTCGGAGGGGTTGGATTGGTCGAGTTATTAATACTGGCGGCGATGCGCGATACTATATCCGGTATCGCCGCCTCCAACTGTTGAGCAATCAAACGGCTCACATCTACTTCCGATATTTTCGTTGATCGTTTCGGTGCCATTCTACACAACATCAAGAAAAACACATATAATTAATACCATTCCAAATTATGAAACACAAAACACATTCCATACATTAATAAACATTAGTACATATTACACAAACATCCGTTTACATGCTTCCCAGTCATCATTACATAACTAAGTTTTAATACAAAGGGCCTATGTTGGTATCATCCTCGACATAACCCGCAATGGGTCAGTGCTTGAATGATACCCAAAAGTATCGATAATGATATGCCCTACAAGAGACCCCCTATGGGCCAGTGGTTGTACTATAACTAAACAAGATTCACTCCGTGTTAGTATCACCACTAACTACTTACATGGAGTATCAAAAAGCGGTTCAAGATTCTACCATCTAACACATCTACACATGGTGGTAAACCAACCCCACCAACACCGCCACCAGCACCACCAACACCGCCACCATAACCCGCATTCGGGTTTCCATCTGGCCGATCAACCAGTGGGAGTATGAGCACTCCCTTTTTAACTGGTTAATAGCATACTGGTGGTCCAGTATGCTATCCCCGAGGTACGCCCGCCTCTGTACCCCCACGACCAGGGCGGCAGAGTGCTCGTTCACCTGTTCGGTGAGAACACGTAGCTAAGCCGCCAAGTCCCGTTCCTGCCTCGGAAGACCCCACACAGGTAGGGTCGCAGGCTCGGACTGGGGGCGGGAGGACTCGCCCCTATGGTAAGTGGATCTGGGTGGGGTAACAGTGGGCGGAACATACGGGGCACTGATCCGCGCCGTGAGGCGGGGACCGTGTCTGGGGGGAATCGGGGCGGTCTGTGGTGCGGGCGGGGTAGGAGACCTGGTAACCCTAGCAGGGGAGGGTAAACTAGCACTCCTAGCTGGGGTGGTCTGTCTAGAAGTACTATGACTAGCCTCCGAAGGCTCGGAGCTGGGTGCTACACTTGGGCTTCCAGAGGCCCGGAACTGACCTCTTCCGGGTCCTCTTCCGTCGACACACTAGGTGTTCTTGCCATTTTTACCTGCACACAAGTTAACAAACATATAGTCCCTTTTCATAGTGTAATTCAAAATCAAATTAACATGCACTTACTTATACAATTTTACCACATAATAATATTATCATATACTTACACATATGTTGCCAATTTTACCTATTTAAATTCCCCGTGACTTCCCCTGAATTCCCTCGTGCAGACAAGCCTGTTATTATGTTCCGGACCATAATAACCCACTTGTCCATCCAAGTTCATCCCGATCTCGTCACAATATATTATTAGTTGATATTCAGATCCTATAATACTTGAGCTACTGGTTATATTTTAGGTATCTCTTTCAGACATCCTAATTCTTTATAACCAATGGCTCTGATACCAAGTTCTGTAACACCCCGTAACCGCAGCGGAAACGTACCCGGGATGCCACAGACACATCTGATATCAACAGCATTGCTTATAAGGAAAATACCACTACATTAATTTATAACATATTACATTGTTGCGAGTTTCATTACTGTCTAGGTGTTACACACATATTTTACCGATAAGACATTAATAAATTCATTACAAAACATAGAGCAGCAAGCTTCCAACAGGTAGCACAGATAGTTAAGCACATATCAATCATTCCAACTTGGGCATACCTAGAAAACATGTAAAGAAAACGGGTCAACTACGAATAGTTGGTGAGTTTCACTAATTTAAATAAACACTGACAAATCATTTTAATAATCATTTATTAACAATATAATCATGCTGGGAACTATGTTACCCCAGAACATTTCATTTAACTTCCTGGGAACTATGTTACCCCAGAACAATAATAACCCCTGGGAACTATGTTACCCCAGAACAATAAATACCCCTGGGAACTATGTTACCCCAGAACAATAACAACCCCTGGGAACTATGTTACCCTAGAACAATAATAACCCCTGGGAACTATGTTACCCCAGAACAATAATAACCCCTGGGAACTATGTTACCCCAGAACAATAATAACCCCTGGGAACTATGTTACCCCAGAACAATAACACATGATAAACATTTTATATATTCTGTGCATCAGATCATATATATATAAATGTACAAGTATTTCCATACGATCGGTATGTACTTAAATACTTTAAATATGACATGTTTTCCGCCCCGGGAAAATATAATTAAAACAATTCATTAAAAGGGGCTCTTGAAAACTCACCTTTTTATGAGTCGGTGGGTAATATAAGGAACAGTTACGTGCCTGGATCTGTAATATAATATCTAGTCGTTACTATATAATTCCCATAACTTAAATACGTATCAATCGCCACACCCGACCCAAAAATGGTGTTTGGATGCTATTTTAGTTAAAGTGATGAAATTAGAGCTCAGTTTGACACCCCGTTTGGCCGCGGGGCCGGTTTCCGTCATTTGGGTGCCGGAAACAGTAAAATCGGGTAAAATTACCCAAATCATCCGAATTATTTTCGGATGATTTATTTTTACTTAATTTACTTAGATTTATGAAAATAGTCCATTTTTAAAGTTTTCGTGTACCAGTCAGCTCGCTTATGCGAACTTTGCCGGTTTACACGTTTTAAGCTTTAAATATTTGTTTTTACGTTCTTTTTAGCACAAATAATTACCCGTCAAGTCTCGGGTCTTGAATTTTTGCACAAAACTTATTTTGACAGAAAGAAAATTTTACAAAATTTTTCCAGATTTATTTTCTTATATTTACATTTATTTATCTATTTTTAAATCTTATTAAAACACTAAATATGTCAAAAATACCAAAACACTTTAGAAAAATCCCAAATTTTTCTGGGATGATCTCTGTCATCCTCATAACTTTCTGGAATTTTTCCAGATTTATTTTCCTATATTTACATTTATTTATCTATTTTTAAATCTTATTAAAACACTAAATATATCAAAAATAACAAAACACTTTAGAAAAATCCCAAATTTTTCTGGGATGATCTCTGTCATCCTCATAACTTCCTGGAATTTTTCCAGATTTATTTTCCTATATTTACATTTATTTATCTATTTTTAAATCTTATTAAAACACTAAATATGTCAAAAATAACAAAACACTTTAGAAAAATCCCAAATTTTTCTGGGATGATCTCTGTCATCCTCATAACTTCCTGGAATTTTACCAGATTTATTTTCCTATATTTACATTTATTTATCTATTTTTAAATCTTATTAAAACACTAAATATGTCAAAAATAACAAAACACTTTAGAAAAATCCCAAATTTTTCTGGGATGATCTCTGTCATCCTCATAACTTCCTGGAATTTTTCCAGAATTTAAAACTTATTTTTCAAGCCATTTTCACCCAAAACCGAGCTAGAAAGCCCTAGAACTCGTTTCACCGAAAAGCCTACTTAGACTTTTCCAACTGAGCTCAAATTTTGTGGGTGACTTTTATATGTTATAAAAAGCTTATCTTAATTTTTCCAGAATTTTTCATCATGTTTAGCTATTTTTCACTATTTTTGGCCAAAACCGAGCATTAAATTCACCAAATATTCATCTTTTATCCAAAAATTACCAAAAATTCACAGATCTCATATTTTCATGTGTAGATCATCTCTGTGAAATTTCGTGACCCGACTCTAAGCACACGAAAATCTGTCCAAATTTCATATACACACGAAAACCGAGCTATCTCGTGTTTTCTAGCTTTAGATCGCAAAGATCTTGGTTTCTAGCCTTTGCTAGCCGCTAGATTCAACACTTATAAGCACAATAACACTATACCAAGAAACTATACCAATCAATCAAACCATTTCTTTCAAAGTGTCGGTTTTTAAGTAAAAACAAAGGTTTTAACCGTAAAAATCCGTTCTCGACTCTTTTTACTCATTTCTTGGACCAAGATCCCTTGTATAACATGTATACATCTCTTGATCATGCAAGAGTCGGTTTCATCTCGGGTTTTCACCCGTCTTTCACATGGAAACTCATTTACAAGGATTCTAACCGTAAAATTTTGTTATTGACACTTTTAACTCGTTTCTTGGATCAAGATCCCGTGTATATCTTGTATACATCACTTGATCTAGCAAGGATCGGTTCCATCTCGGGTTTTCACCAATATTCACTTGGAACCTCTTGTTCTCAAGAACTATGAAATTAAAAACAAGATTCAAGCCTCAAATTATGTATATACCTTGAAGATCTTGGTTAAAAATGATGATCTTGGTTGTATACTTGAAAGATATGAAGGGATTTTGGGAGAGTTTGTTGTTGAAATGTGTTGTAAAAAGAAAAATGAAGTGTATGATGATAATAATAGGACCGATCGGTCCTTTAGGGTGGATGGGGGTGGCCCCCACAAATCCATTCTAAGCCACATATTCGGATTACGCAATCCGGATAATGTTGTGGATAATCTGGCTCAGTTCGTTACTCGTTTAAACTCGTAATTCGGCCTAAAACGAGCATAAAATGGTCGTTTTCCGGGTTAAAATATAATTTACATAAAACTGATTTAAAAACTTTAAAAACTTAACCCATGACATTAAAACATCATATTATTAATAATTACGCATCTTTTTCGGCTTGATTGATCGTCTCTTGCTTGGTTTGGTGTTAAAGGTTTCGTTTATCGTACCGACGTACTAATAAATCGAAATCCTTTTTCTGTGCTATAATTCACTTATCCCGAAGCATTAATACCTCGTAAACATCACTAAACATTATATACTTCGTCTATAATGTAATTCCCGGTTCGTTCGGGTTTCAATAATCGTTCATTGATTAATTGTAATTCCAATACGATTCACTATATATATGAGTATGATTCATATTGTGAATCATATATACTCGTATAAACGTACTATAACTCATATAATCAGTATTAAATAACACGTAAATAGTATATTCCGGCTAGGGTATACCTGAATTTGCCGGAATCGTTACATCTGGGGACACTGTTAACCCAGTACTGTACCCGAAATACTTCTCCGGACTCAGATTGTGATATCGTTTAGAGTTCCATGGTCACAATTACTATTAGTCGTTTTTCTCGTTTTGCGTGCCTAGCACGGTTATCCGTTTTTATGTTTCAAAAATGAGTTTGGTCACACACGACCCGAAAATAGTGGTTGACTGATAATTTAATTAAAGATGTGAAATTATAGCTCGGTTTAGACGTCCCGACTGGCCGCGGGACCCGTTTCTGTCTTTGGCGTACCGGAAACTGTTAATATAGGTTAAAATTACTCAAATCATCCGAATTATTTTCGGATGATTCATTTTTACTTGTTTAACTCATTTATATGAAAATAGTCCATTTTTAGGGTTTTTATACACCAGTCAGCTCGCTTAAGCGAACTTCGCCGGTTTACGCGTTTTAACTTTAAAAGTTTGATAATTAGCACAAATAATTATCCGTTTACTCTCGGATCTTGAAATTTTGCACAAATCACTTTTTAACAGTGGGGAATTTTATAAAAATATTTCCAGAATTAATTCTTATATTTAAAATTTATTTATCTATTTTTAAACACCATTTAAACACTAAATATGTCGTAAATACCAAACGATCTTAGAAAAAATCCCAAATTTCTCCTGAATGTCCCCTGCCATCCACATAGTCCCCTGTAATTTTCCCAGAACCAAAATCTTCTTTTACATGCCATTTTCACTAAAACCGAGCTAGAAAACCCTAGAACTCGTTTAACCGGAAAGCCTACTTAGACTTCTCCAACTGACCTCAAATTTTGTGTGTGACTTATGCATGATATAAAAAGCTTATTTGCAATTTTCCAGAATTTTTCATGATATTTAACTATTTTTCAACATTTTTAGCCAAAATCGAGCATTAAATTCACCAAATATTCGTCCTTTATCCAAAAATTACCAAAAAAAACACCTCTGTAAAATTTCATGACCTAACTCTACACGTATCACAATCTGTCCAAATATCCCAAAACCGAACATAACCGAATATACCTTTCGTTTTCCGCCACTACAAGCTACAAACTCGTCTTTCCGCCTTATCTACCACTAAATACAGAACCTACAAACAACATACCACAATACCAAGCAAGTTACACTCACGATCAAGCCTCTTACACTATAGTTTCGGTTATGATTCAAAAACAAAGATTTAAACCGTAAAAATTCGTTTTTGCTTCGTTTAACTCCTTTCTTGGACCAAGATCCCTTGTATAACCCGTATACATCACTTGATCATGCAAGAATCGGTTTTCATCTTTGAAACCTCATTTTCTTGCAAACAAACTCAAGAAACGAAGATGAACACGTACATAACTCGATTTTTACCTCGGTTTTCTTGCTAAAAATCTCGGGTTTTCGATCATGAAGTTGAGAGAATTGATGAACTTGGATGGATTGTTGTAAAAAAAAGAAATGAAAGGATAGGGGATGCTCCCCAAATCCGATCAGAATTATGTGGGGGTGGGGTGGGACCCACCTCTTCATTCTTGGCCACTCATTTGGATTCTCGTAATCCGGATAATGTTTTGGATAATCTGGTTCAGTTCGTTTTTCGGTTAAACGTCTAATTCGGCTTAAAACGAGGCTAAAACGGTCGTTTTTTCGGCTTAAAAATGAAATTTATATAAAACCGATTTAAAAACTTTAAAAACTTAAACCATGACATTTATTAACTTAAAACATCATATCATAAATTATCGCGCATCTTTTTCGGCTTGATCGATCGTCTCTTGCTTGGTTTGGTATTAAAGGTTTCGTTTAACGCACCGATGTACTATTAAATCGAAATCCTTTTTCTGTGCTTTAATCCACTTATCCCGAAGCTTTAATACTTCGTAACATCACTAAATATCATATATCTCGTCTATAATTGAACCCTCGATTCGTTCGGGTTTCAATAACTATCGATCGATTGATCGCATATTCAATACGGTGAATTATATATTCACGTACAATCAATACAATGAACCATGTATTCTCGTATAATTACTATGGTAATTCATGCACCCGACATTAAATATGACGTAACTATTATCTACCGGTTAGGGTATACCGGGTTTCGTCGGAATCGTTACATTCTCCCCCCGTTAAGAAATTTCGTCCTCGAAATTTTACACGCTCACTATCCCTTTCCGAGGGAAAGGTGGGGTTTTTTTTTTTCTTCAGAACACACCCTCGCGTTACCAGGTATAATCTGGTACTCGCTGTGAATTCCACTTAATTTTAATCAATAAAGCTTGGTGTGTCCAAACTGTTTAGTTTTCCCGTCTACTATATCTACGGAATTATTTATGATATCATGTATGACTTCTATGCGTACCTCCATTACTAGTACTTTCGTTGCCTCATCGCTTAGGTACTTTTCAATCCGTATACATGGCAAAACATCATGTTTAGTACTTAGCCCCTGGAGTACTTTAATTGATAAACTAAATGACCAATCATGGAGATAGTCTCATGAGGTCCAATATATTAAGGAGCTATTTTCGGTTTTGCCAAACCTCATATCACTTCTCTAAGGTGATGCCTTAAAAGTGCCATGTCACCTCTTTCCGGTGACAATGGTTTCCTTTGAATGTTGGCATAAATCCTTTGCCAATCTCGCGCTGCTTTCAACTTCTCTTAAACATTATAAATCCGATTGGTTGTTTCTCGAATCAATTCAAATCTTATGGCTTGATTGGCGCCCATTTTCAATTCAACAAATTGGTGATGATTACTTCACCCGTAGGAAGCTTCAAGCTCTCGATGCTTCCTTCCCCGCCTTCCAATAATGGAAGTAGGATGACTATTTCGATCTGAGATAATTGAAACTGGTACTCCACGACGAGATACCATTTCACCATCATGAATTTGGGCGAGAATTCATTGTGGTAATCATCATAGATTGGGATGAAATGCGAGGATTGGTTAATCGATCTGCGATTACCCAATTTACATCATGCCTTTGATATATCTTGGGAATTTGCGTCCCGAAATCCTTTGTAATTTATTCCCACTATCATTGGCGAATTTTTTTTTTTTTTTTTTTTCTGCCGTTGTAGCGTTCCCTAGGGTTTTCGGCGTGCAGCCTTATCTCTTGCATAACTTAAATATTCACCAACATACGTAACCATATCTTTCTCCAAACTCGGCCATTAATACAATCCTTTCAGATGTTCGTATCATCAATAGTCTATTCCGATCCCGGATGTATGGAATATTTCGATCTATGCGCTTTGTCCATGATTAATTCACGAAGGTCATGGAGGGTCGGGATCCAAACCCGATTTTTGAAATAGAGAATTTCGTCCACGCGCTGTTCGAAATTCTTCCCAATTCCGTAAAGTCCCTCCTTTTCCAATTATTCCTCTTTCAACGCCACACGTTGAGCGACTCGAATCAGGTCCGAAAGGTTCGACTGGTCTATTATCCCCAGCACTCGCACTCGCAATGGCTTAACTCGATCTTTCCTACTCAAGGCATCGGCTACGGCGTTAGCCTTGCCGGGGTGATAACGGATGTCACAGTCATAATCGTTTAACAACTCGACCCATCTTCGTTGCCTCATATTCAGTTCTTTCTGATTGAATACGTGCTGCAAACTTTTATGATCGGTGAAGATGGTGTACTTCGTATCGTAGAGATAATGTCTCCACATTTTAAGTGCGAAGATAACCGCTCCCAGTTCTAAGTCGTGAGTAGTGCAATTTTTCTCGTGTACTTTTAACTGACAGGAAGCATAGGCTATAACCTTATTATTCTGCATCAACACGAATCCTAACCCTCTACGCGATGCGTCACAATACGCGACAAAACCATCGTCTCCATCGGGGAGACTTAAAATCGGCGCTTGGCACAATTTTAATGGTTTCTATCTTATTTGGATCTATGTGAAATCCTTGTTGCTTTACAACATGACCAAGGGATTATGCCTTCTTTATTCAAAATCACATTTCGAAAACTTCACGTACAACTCCTCTTGCTTTAACACTTCCACAATTTTCCCTAACCGTCGTTCGTGCTCTTCTTTACGTTACGAATATATCAAAATATCATCAATGAATGCCATGACACGTTTGTCAAAATAAAGTTTACAGACTCGGTTCATGAGGTCCATGAATAATGCCGGCGCATTTGTTAGCCCGAAAGGCATAACTAAGAATTCATAATGGCCGTAACGAGTCCGAAACGCTGTTGTTGCAACGTCCTCCTCTTGGATTTTTCATTTGATGATAACTATTTCTAAGATCAATTTTCTAAAAATAAATCGCCCCTTGCAATTGGTTAAATAGATCATTTACTTCGAAGAAGTGAATACCTATTCCTGATCGTCACTTTATTCGATTCTCCATAATCCATACATATCCTAACACTTCCGTCCTTCATTTCCCAAATAACACTGGTGCACCCCATGGTGACTAACTAGATCGTATAAAACCTTTATCCAATAATTCTTGCATTTCAGTTGGTGCAAGTCGGTAAGATGCTTTAGCAACAGGGCCAGCTTGAGGTATTAAATCGATTCTGAATTCGACCTGTCGGGTTGGCGGTAATCCAGGAAGTTCTTCTGGGAAAACTTCTGGATATTTAAGTATCACCGAAACATCTTCTATATGTTTTCTTTTAAATACTTTGGCAATCGCGTTTGTTAAATACACCACGTCTTCTTGTCGTAAATATTATAACATCTCAAAATGAGATTAGAGTGGTAACATAATACCGTACACTTTTCTCTGTATCAAATCGCTTCATCGTCCGAAGGAGATCTTCTAATCATCATCTTTTCATATTTGATTTCAGCTTCATGTTGAGTTAGCCAATCCATGCTAACTATTACGTCAAAACTTCTTTACTTTACTGGTCGTAGGTCAATAAGGAAAGCCTAATCGTTCAGAATAATAGGACAATTCCGAACAACTTAGTTAACCATTAGAGGTTTACCGTTAGCGATTCTACAGTATGGGGTTCTATAGTTTCACTAATCAGTATCTTTCCAAATGATAGGAGGTTAACAGGAACTAACTTCTATCGACGACCGTAAAAATATCACTGAAGTCTATTGATTTAAAACTACAATGTACTTAATACCACCTTTGGATCATGACGGGCTTTATTCGAATTACTCACAAAAGCACGGCTCCTTGCTTGATCCGAAGTTGATGCTTGTCTTGAGGTTCGTCTTCCCATGACAACTCGGTTCAACTTTGGGCAATTCCTCTTGAAATGTGCTGTACTGCCACATTCATAGCAAGTACAACTGTTTGGCATAATTTGATTTCTTTGGATGGATTGTTATTGAAGTTGTTGGGTTCGGAGTGGTTGTACACGAATGGGTTGGGGTTGTCGGTTCACCTGGCTTCAATTGGTTCTACAATTAGGGCATTACATCCATCTTTACCACACCTGTGGCCTACTATCACTCGACATTCTTCTTCCTGCCGATGACCATATTTTCCACATTTAGGGAAGGACCCTTCATGCGGTTCATGTTTTCACACCAGAACTAGTCTTAGTATAATTCTGGGTTGTAGGACATGCCTACTTATTCACAAGTCTATCTTGCACTATACCTTTATCATTTCTCTTCTTTAACACTCGACGTCTCACCTAACGTCCTTCCATTCCGTTTCCCATAGAGTCAGATATATCAATGTTGGCCTGTGACACAACCTTTTCGAAGGTTGTATATTTTACAGGATTGACTATACTCCTTATCGATGGAGTTAGTCCCCAATATAGCGCTCACTCCGCTTAGTTTCAGGAGTAATTAGCCATGTTACCAGACATGACAATTCCTTCAAACGATTAGCGTGTTCTAAGTGATCAGCACACAACATTTCTATCTTTCATAGCTCAGTTTCCAGTCTCTGAACTTAATTATTCGAATAAAAGTGCTCTAGCACAAGAATTTTAAATCCTGACCATATCATCTGAGCAAAAATTTTCTAACTATAATTTTGTACCATCGTGTTCCATCACGATACAACATAATCTACCAACATATCTGTAGTATATTTCACTACACAATGTTCTAGACTCTTACCAACATCCTTAACCATTTCGATCTTTTCTATCCACTCGCTAATCTATTCCTCTCTTTACCATCAGTACACTATTAATAATTTCCTTACCACAAACAACAAACATATCCTTCATACCGGATCTAATTCATTACGACTACTATTCATGTTTAGTTTATAACTAATACTTGTAGTCATAATAGTATTTGGTGGGACATTAACACTCTTAGTAATAACACTAAGAATTGAAATATTCATAATCATGTGATTGCTCGATCTATAAGTCTGCGATCACATTTGCATCAACACTAGCAGTGATCTATGATACGACATTCGGTATCATCATCTGCTATCTTTGAGCAATCAACTGAATCATATCAATCTTCATCATTGGAGTTACTCTTTTTATGTCATTCTGCCGTACTCATCCCGTACGCAGTAATCAATACTAATCTCACCGTATAACTCGTTACCAGTTCAATCATAACAGCAGGTACACATACACACCAAATATTATCATACATATTACACATACCAGTATCTAGTATATATGTCCCACAAATATAATATCATAAGGACTTAACCTGACGTCGGTTAACGTTTAAGTATGTTTCATAACCCTTGTCACCAACTGACATATAGATCTTTCTCAACAAAGATTAATGTTTAATATGCTTGATTTCAATATCCTTCTGCATGTCAGCATAACCGATACATGCTCACCGTGCGCACCAAACGATTACGCACCACGAAGTTATATTATCTGTGTTTATTCGTATATCCGGCATACACAGTATACCACCTACAAACGAACAACCAACTATGCTATAAGGATTCCAACACCTCTTTGTGTATGGGTAATCATTCTATTCGGGTATTCATGGGTATAGGCATCTAACGGATGTAAGGGTAGCATAGGGAGCTGCAAGGTTGAAGGTAATCGTGCAACATGGGTTGCCTTCAAATATTATTAATTACTATCATGGGAAACTCTATCACTTGCTCAGTCAATGTCCTCGGCGATCTAGGTTCGCTAAAATCGGTAATTCTCGATCTAGAGGTGGTATGTCTCATATGTTTGAGAGTGCGAAATATACATATATATTTCTATAATTTTTTTTTTCATAATGGAATAAGAATAGGTTTAGGTACAGGTCCGTCTGTACTTGAGGGTCGGCGGTTCGGGTGAACATAGGGGGTTATTAGGATATACGGTACCGGTATTCGCAGGGTAAGGGATTTATCAATTTTGGTTGGGAGTGACGGTTACTAGATATTTCTGGTTAATATCAAACGGGAGATCTAACTTGGTACTACCATAACTATGGCCCAATAAATCAGACTTATCATCGACCGATGCTCTAGAAATTTCAGCATCCTCGGTACTTTTTATTATTTCCTTCCCCGGTTCCTTAACCGGGTCTTATTTCTCAATACATGTACCCACAAGATATGTACATACATATATATATATACACATTAGCACGTATAAATAATATTATATACTTTACACATATGTTGCCATTTTTACCTATTAATGTACCCCGTGACTTCCCCTGAATTCCCTCGTGCGGACAAGTCTGTTATTATGTTCCGGACCATAATAACTCACTTGTCCATCCAAGTTCATCCAGCTCTCGTCACTATAAATTATTAGTTGATATTCAGATCCTATAATACTTGAGCTACTGGTTATATTTTAGGTATCTTTTAAAGACATCCTAATTCCTTATAACCAATGGCTCTAATACCAACTTCTGTAACACCCCGCAACCGCAGCGGAAACGTAAACGGGGTGCGACAGACTCGTCTGATATCAACCACCTTTGTTTATAAAGAAAACTGAATACATTAATATACTTCAAATTACATTATCTTGTATTTCATTACCGTCTAGGTGATACACGCATCATACAATACGATACACAATTCTATTTGTTATAATGTATCCTAACATCCTTCACGCAAATCTTACACACATCAAGCACTTAGCACGTAAGCAATCACTTCATCTTAATTATACCTGAAAAGCATGTGAGAAAACGGGTCAACTACGAATAGTTGGTGAGTTTCACAATTTGAGTAAACCATGATAAATCCATATCAAAATATAATATTATCTGGGGATACTGTTAACCCAGTACCGTACTCATTCCGGGGGCAATGTTAACCCAGAATTACGATGTAATTATGCTGAGCCCACAAGTGAAACCTCTGACTATCACACACAATCCCCGTGGCATATCCCCCGCCCACGGACCCGTGACATATCCCCCGTCCACGGAACTGCCCCAAACCGCTATGTCTAACATTACATAGCAAAATAAATATCAACAAAATAGACATGTGCAACTGGCTGGGAAACATCAGCAAATCCATGCCGGACCAGTTGGGTTTGTCAGACCAATAGTACTATCCACACTCTACCGGCTTTCAGTTAATCACTCGTGTTCCGGGGCCTTAGAATGTTAGCAACTCAGACAATTACCATCTTAGTACATTTCCGTACGATTCCCGTACCATAAAATATATAAATCCACGCAAATCCATGCGTTCAGTATGTATTTAAACATTTCAGTAAAAACATGCTTCCGCCCTGAGAAAATATTCGAAATCAGTTCAGAAAAAGGGGCTCGTGAAACTCACCTTAGCACATGCAAGCAGGTAACAACAATCATTATCAATTAACACGTCCAATCTGTAATATGATCCCTACGATCGTTATTATACACTTATTGTTTATATAATCTTTTAACCGTATCAACCGGTACATCTGGGGACACTGTTAACCCAGTACTGTACCCGAAATACTTCTCCGGACTCAGATTGTGATATCGTTTAGAGTTCCATGGTCACAATTACTATTAGTCGTTTTTCTCGTTTTGCGTGCCTAGCACGGTTATCCGTTTTTATGTTTCAAAAATGAGTTTGGTCACACACGACCCGAAAATAGTGGTTGACTGATAATTTAATTAAAGATGTGAAATTATAGCTCTGTTTAGACGTCCCGACTGGCCGCGGGACCCGTTTCCGTCTTTGGCATACCGGAAACTGTTAAAATATGTTAAAATTACTCAAATCATCCGAATTATTTTCGGATGATTCATTTTTACTTGTTTAACTCATTTATATGAAAATAGTCCATTTTTAGGGTTTTTATACACCAGTCAGCTCGCTTAAGCGAACTTCGCCGGTTTACGCGTTTTAACTTTAAAAGTTTGATAATTAGCACAAATAATTATCCGTTTACTCTCGGATCTTGAAATTTTGCACAAATCACTTTTTAACAGTGGGGAATTTTATAAAAATATTTCCAGAATTAATTCTTATATTTAAAATTTATTTATCTATTTTTAAACACCATTTAAACACTAAATATGTCGTAAATACCAAACGATCTTAGAAAAATCCCAAATTTCTCCTGGATGTCCCCTGTCATCCACATAGTCCCCTGTAATTTTCCCAGAACCAAAATCTTCTTTTACATGCCATTTTCACTAAAACCGAGCTAGAAAACCCTAGAACTCGTTTAACCGGAAAGCCTACTTAGACTTCTCCAAATGACCTCAAATTTTGTGTGTGACTTATACATGATATAAAAAGCTTATTTGCAATTTTCCAGAATTTTTCATGATATTTAACATTTTTCACCATTTTTAGCCAAAACCGAGCATTAAATTCACCAAATATTCGTCCTTTATCCAAAAATTACCAAAAATTCACGGAACTCATATTTTCATGTATCTAACACCTCTGTAAAATTTCATGACCTAACTCTACACGTATCACAATCTGTCCAAATATCCCAAAACCGAACATAACCGAATATACCTTTCGTTTTCCGCCACTACAAGCTACAAACTCGTCTTTCCGCCTTATCTACCACTAAATACAGAACCTACAAACAACATACCACAATACCAAGCAAGTTACACTCACGATCAAGCCTCTTACACTATAGTTTCGGTTATGATTCAAAAACAAAGATTTAAACCGTAAAAATTCGTTTTTGCTTCGTTTAACTCCTTTCTTGGACCAAGATCCCTTGTATAACCCGTATACATCACTTGATCATGCAAGAATCGGTTTTCATTTTTGAAACCTCATTTTCTTGCAAACAAACTCAAGAAACGAAGATGAACACGTACATAACTCGATTTTTACCTCGGTTTTCTTGCTAAAAATCTCTGGTTTTCGATCATGAAGTTGAGAGAATTGATGAACTTGGATGGATTGTTGTAAAAAAAAGAAATGAAAGGATAGGGGATGCTCCCCAAATCCGATCGGAATTATGTGGGGGTGGGGTGGGACCCACCTCTTCATTCTTGGCCACTCATTTGGATTCTCGTAATCCGGATAATGTTTTGGATAATCTGGTTCAGTTCGTTTTTCGGTTAAACGTCTAATTCGGCTTAAAACGAGGTTAAAACGGTCGTTTTTCGGCTTAAAAATGAAATTTATATAAAACCGATTTAAAAACTTTAAAAACTTAAACCATGACATTTATTAACTTAAAACATCATATCATAAATTATCGCGCATCTTTTTCGGCTTGATCGATCGTCTCTTGCTTGGTTTGGTATTAAAGGTTTCGTTTAACGCACCGACGTACTATTAAATCGAAATCCTTTTTCTGTGCTTTAATCCACTTATCCCGAAGCTTTAATACTTCATAACATCACTAAATATCATATATCTCGTCTATAATTGAACCCTCGATTCGTTCGGGTTTCAATAACTATCGATCGATTGATCGCATATTCAATACGGTGAATTATATATTCACGTACAATCAATACAATGAACCATGTATTCTCGTATAATTACTATGGTAATTCATGCACCCGACATTAAATATGACGTAACTATTATCTACCGGTTAGGGTATACCGGGTTTCGTCGGAATCGTTACACAAACTTAGTCTACACTCATCAAAACCACCGCGACGTCCACTCATACAATGAAGTAAAACATGCAGCAGATACTTGTATGGTGGACACAACCCATTCTTGTTCAACATAGACTTACGAATATCACCCCCATAATTCAAGCGTGTGAATAAACCCCTAACCAATGTCCTGTCAAATTCACTCGGGTAATCATCATTATCTTCAAATTGAAGTACCCGACGAATGACCTCAACATCAATCGTAATAGGGATCTGATTAATTGTAGATCTAACCCAATTATTTTCCTCAACATATTCCGCCGTGTTCCAAAACTGCCTGATTATACTAAGATACACTTTAGGTTTAGCAGTAATTGCATAGCGTATCTTTGAACGGCGTAAGAAAGTCAACATAGCTCCAAACGTTCTCAAATCAGTCACATCTTGATCAACATAAGCACAAATGTTGTGCTTCTTATCGAACGACAATAAGATCATTTCAGCTTGTTGAACTTGTTGTCCTTGTGGAGGTTGTTCCTGTGGCGGTTGATTTTGTTGTTCTTGATCAGCCATGTTTTACTGTATAAATAAAACCGAATATGAGAATAGATATCACAATATATAATCAAAAGATATGTGTAATTAATCTAGTTACGCGTATTAGACGATTTAAATCCTTTAATTAAATTAAATGAATATTAATTTATTTAATATTAAAATTAATTTATTTAATAAATGTCATTCGTTGAGAATCACACTGATTTGTTACAATGAGATAACGAATCAGGCGATTCGCTATCAAGTAACTACCTTAACGAACTAAAACTAGCGAATCACTATTTAAGTTTAACGAACTAAATTCCAGTTCGTTATATTTAAAACGAATCCAAATCTGATTCGTGTAACATCTTATTCGCTAAGCTAGTTCGTGTAAAATTTTAACGAATTGGACACGAAACAGTTCCAATTCGCTAAGACTAACGAATGGTCATAATTAAGACTTGTTCTTTGACTTCACACAGTCAATGGTCAAAATTAGGATGAACACGGATAGTCAACAAAATGAACCCAAGAACAATTAGGCCATAACTATCGTCGAATCATCACGCTAATGAGCTCGTTGAACTCGGAATTACAATCGTAATCGAAGATGAATGAGATTAAGACTCAAAATCTCTAAGTACATAGGTTAGACGAACCCACAGTAAATACCAATGTCACAAAACAATAATTAACCCGGCAAACAACAATCAATTCATGATTGAAGCCCACCAAGGGTATCGGAATATGATTCCGATCATAATGACATCAAAAACATATATGATTTAACATAAATTATACACAAATGGGTTTTAGAATATCAGAAACCCTTAAACTCCTAAAATTTCATAATTTAACTATCAACACATAGCCATTTTTGACGAAAATGATATCGCCATAATCAGCTATACCTTAGAAACTCAAGTATGTCCTTGAAATATTCAAACAAGAAAGTCGAAATTTCAGAGTGAATTTGAACAGGTTTCTTAAAAATGAAGAAAGAAGGCGAACAATGGAAGACTGTTCGTTTTCTTGTCTTATATAACAATGCACATAACCCTAGGTACAACTTGTACGAATCAGACGATTCGTGTAATTTAAAGTTAACGAATTAGCCAATTCGCTAACTCAATTCGTTACCTTATGTTGGCGAATCGCTACGTGATTCGTTAAATTAAAGATAGCGAATCAAGACATGATTCGTGTCATGATTCGTTAAATATGCATAACGAAGGGATGATTCGTTACAGAGTGCGGAAGCGAATTAGGTTAGCGAACCAGAAGCTAGTTCGCTAAAGAATCACCTAGTTCGTTATCCATAAATAACGAATTGAATTTAGCGAAATAAACTCTTTTATTTAATTTTAAATTAAATAATTAAATGAACAAATTAGTGAATTAATTAAAGAATTAAATAAATGAATAATTCAAATTATCGAGAAACCCTTTTATCCCGACAACCAGATACGTTAAAAATGTTTCAGATTTCCGAAACATAACTTAAATTTATTTAAGTATTTTGTACAAAGAAGACGAAAATATTTTTGGTATTTTGTAAGAATTTAAAGAATGTATTTACAAAAGAATATCCGGTCCGTTTTTTTTTTGTTGAGTTTGAGCAGAGAATCATATTTCAGCAATATTATGACTGGCGATAAGTCTGTCATTGGTATTGTTGTCCACATAAATCTAATAACACACATTCAAGTATTTTTGTGATATGATTAAATAGTTCAATTAAAGCACAGAATATCAGAAACTATCAGCCTCTAATCACGGTTCAAGCTTAATTTGATTTTTGCCAAATCACCCCAACTTGACTTAAACCATTATATTGTTGATCAAAATTTTGATACCAATTGTAGAAATTTTGAGCAATGCATCAAGTTTCCTTTACTATGAGTGAGTATGCACGAGTCCATCTGTCGGCTTACATACATTGTATCCCCTGGGGTCCGTTTCTTAATGGTATTAAGACGCACGCAAGGGAGGAACAATTGTATGACTAACAACGGATTTTGATCATGTCAGTAATTTAAATTGTACGAAGTACAGCGGTGATCAAGTTTAATGACTTTGGGTTTGCTCTAGAAGGCGAGTGAAATATTCATGCTTATGAATACCCAGATGGTTAAGCCGCATAAAGACTCACAGTGTCCAGAATCTTAACGCTTGTTATTTGCTTTATTTGATTTTTGGGTGATCAACAAATATAAGGCTTGAGTATGACTAGTTATTACATTTCTGTCATCCTCACCGAGACTTTTGCTAGAGACTAACACCCCTTTCAATTTGGCGTTTCTTTATGTTTATATCACATACTTTACTCTACTGGGTTGTTTTAAGACCTACCAATGCACCAATGCAATTAAGCACACAGTCTTTTAAGCTTACTTTTTGCTGAATTTGGGGTCAAGATAATCAATGTACTATCATGTTCTCTTTTTTGCTTCAAAAACTCAAAATTTTGAGGAGCATAAAATAAAGAAAAGATAAATTTAATCGCCCCAGTTAACTTAAGTTTATAAATAAATGGCTAACCATCAATTCACGAGTGAATCATAGGACCAAGACATGCAAACATGCTTCACAAACTTAAATAACCGACATAATTTTCAGCGAGAAAATAATCTAAAAATCTTTTTGGATTTTCTCTGTACAAATCTTTAAAAACACAATATTTTTGTCTTTTTCAAATTTCTTATAAACAAAATAACTTTCACAATCTTTTTGGATTTTCGGATTTTAAAATGTTTTTGGTTTTTCTAAATATTTAAAAGAAAAAACATTAAAGAACAGAAATCACAATTTTTTTTTAATTTTAATGTTTTTGGATTTTATCTATACAAACGAAAACACATTTTTTTTTATTTTCTAGAATTCTCCCCCCTAAAACCTAAAAACAAAAAAAAATTAAGCTAAATCAATAAAGCATTTTAAAGATAATTGTCCTAATTTTAGGATCTCAGCAAGGGTCTTCAATCCATTTAAACCAAGCAAAAAGTTAAAACGTGTTTTATCAAACGCTTTGGTAAATAGATCGGCTTTTTGAAAATCTGTGTGTACTTTCTCAAGATCAATTAATTTCTTTTCATAGCAATCCCATATAAAATGATATCGAATTTCGATATGTTTCGTTTTAGAATGTTATACGAGATTCTTGGTGATACTAATAGCAGCAGAATTATCAATCAAGATGGGAGTAGTAAGAAACTTCAAACCGTAGTCGCGAAGATGTTGTTGTATCCACAAAACCTGGGAACAGCAACTCGAAGCTGCAACATATTCAGCTTCGGCGGTTGAAGTGGAGACCGTTGTCTGCTTCTTACACTGCCAGGAAACAAGCCGGCTTCCTAAGAATTGACATCCCGCTGTCGTTGATTTGAAGTTGATCTTGAATCCTCCATAATCTGAGTCTGAGTAGGCGGTAAGATGGAAAATATTATCTTTGGGGTACCATAACCCGATGTCAGGATTTCCCCGTAGATATTGCAAAATACGCTTGACCGCTTCCAGGTGAGTCACTCGGGGACTAGCTTGGTACCTAGCACACACACAAACAGCAAACATTATATCGGGTCGAGAAGCAGTTAAATACATTAGAGAACCAATCATAGCACGATAAAGGGTTGGATCAACGGTATCCTCCAATTCATCCGGTGATAAATTGTGACCCACTGGAAGAGGAGTAGAAGGGATTTTTCCGGCAGTAATCTTGAACCGTTCCAAGACATCATTCACATATTTTGTCTGATGAATGAAGATTCCCTTATCAGACTGGTGAACCTGCAGCCCAAAAAAGAAATTTATCTCTCCCATCGAGCTCATTTCGAACTTTGTTTGTATGGACTTCTCGAACTCCTTACACCATATGTCGTTTGTAGACCCAAAAATAATATCGTCAACATAAATCTGGACTAGAAGAAGATCATCACCAACAGTTTTATGAAATAAAGTGCAGTCAACAGTTCCTCGTTTGAAGCCATTATCAGTCAGATGGTCGGCGAGCGTGCCATACCAAGCTCTCGGGGCTTGATGTAGACCATACAGAGCCTTGTTTAATCGGTAAACACGGTCTGGATAATCAGGATCTTCAAAACCAGGTGGTTGTTGGACAAACACTTCCTCGTGTAATTCACCATTGAGAAAAGCACTTTTAACATCCATTTGATAGACCTTGATATTCTTATAAGCTGCATAAGCCAGGAAGATTCGAATCGACTCTAATCTTGCAACTGGAGCATATACCTCTGTGTAATCAATACCCTCTTGCTGATGAAAACCCTGCACCACTAGACGTGCTTTGTTTCTGACAATCACCCCTAGATCGTCCTTCTTACACTTAAATACCCACTTAGTCGGAATGGCTTTCTTGACTCTAGCAGGTTTGTCTATTAAATCCCAAACACCCAAACGTGCAAATTGCTGTAATTCCTCTTGCATAGCTTCTACCCAAGAAGGATCTTCAAGTGCCTTACGAGCTGTCGTTGGCTCAACTTGAGATAGAAAGCAATTGAATTTAGCAATATTCACAATTCCCGAAGAATGTAAGTTAGTGTAAGCACACAATGTGTTATTGTCACTTGACGAAGCAACTTGATGACGTGTACGAACGCCCACATCAAGTTCTCCAATGATGTTTTCCAGTGGATGATATCCATGAATCCGAAGAGTGGGATTTTCAGGAACAACAACATTATCAAATAAGTTAGTGTAATGTTCATCCAACTCGGGAGATGAAGCATTATCACTGTCAAGATCAATAACTTGAATTTCAGCTTGATCATCATCAGAAGAAGTAAAAACATTATCAATAGCAACTAGAGAGACAACTTGAGATTCTTCAGTTGGAGCATCTGGTTGAACTTCAACTGCATTAGAACTTGAAAATCCTGGAATGTTCAAATGTTCTTCAAGGTATGCTCTAACCAGATCATCATCGATGTGTTCAGTCGAAGGAGTAAAAGAATTAAATAAACTATCGTAGTCAAACATCCAGTCTGGACCTTTCCCTTGAGGAGGAGTTGTGTACTTTTGACAGTCCACATGGTACCATTCTTCAACACAGCCAGATGTGAAATTAAAAACCCTTTTCTTTGGAGATGCATATCCCAAGAAATATCCTTCGATAGCTTTTTCTTCAAATTTACCTGAATCCTTCTTCAACATTGTACACGGACACCCAAATGGTTCTAGGTACTTTAAATTAGGTTTTCTATTATTTAAGATCTCGTAGCTTGTTTTCTTGAGTCGTTTCACTGGTAGAACTCGATTAAGCGTATAACAAGCTGTATTCACTGCCTCATTCCAAAATTGAACAGGAAGCTTTGAATCAGCGAGCATTGTACATGCAGCTTCAATCAGAGTTCTATTTTTCCGTTCAGCAACACCATTTTGTTGAGGTATGTAAGGTGCACTATATTCTCGGTGAATTCCCTTTTGAATACAAAAGAAATCCAATATAGTGTTTTTGAATTCAGTACCATTATCACTTCGGATTCTCCTCACCTTTTGTTTATATAGTGATTCGATCTTAGTAATAAGGTTTTGTACCAAAACTGGTGTTTGATCTTTTGAACTCATAAATAACACCCATGAATATCTTGAATAATCATCTGTCACTACAAGACAATACCAGTCTCCAGAAATACTCGCACGATTCACTGGACCAAACAAATCCATATGAAGTCGTTCAAGAGGAGTATCAATGGAATTCAATAACTTAGAGGGATGTGTCTTCTTCTTCTGCTTGCCCTTTTTGCATGCAACGCAGTGATCAGATAACTTAAACTTCTTTAACGAGACACCCTCAACTAAGTCATTTGCCATTAAATAATTCATCTTTCTGACATGTATGTGACCCATTCTACGATGCCATAGAATCGAGTCTTTCTCGGTTGCTTTAGAGACAAAACAGGTTTCGATCGATGTTGATATATTAGAACTCATATTTAAGACATAAATATCATTTGATCGTGGTATTCGCATGACAACCATGTCCTCGGGAATAACATAACCCGGTTTCAAGATAAGACACTCTTTGTCAGTAAATATCGTAGTGTACTTTTTATCACAAATCTGTGATACACTCAATAAGTTATGATCAACCTTGTCGCAATAATTCACTTTCTCAAACGTAATGTGACCATTTGAAACTTCACCCTCTTGTGTGATCATGCCCCCAGAATTCCCAGCAAACGCTACATAACCCCCGTTGAATATTTCTTACGTTGGTTAATAGGTTGAGATTCCCAGTGATATGACGAGAACATCCGCTATCCATGATCCAGTTTTCACCAGAAATGGTCTTAGATGAACCCTACACACAAACGAAAGTGATTAGTTCAAAAAGGCAGCCCAGGCCTCGGTCTTGGGCACCTTTTGGTTTTCTCTTTGAATATTAACCTTAACAGATTTCAATTGTTGTTCAGCCACTTGTGAATAAGTTACTGGCTTCTTAGACTTTCGTCTTAAGTACGCTGCTTGAACAATGTTTGAATTCTTGTTTTGACATATAGGTTCAGTTGGAATGAATTTTGGTTTCACTTGACCGTGTGTCTCATTGATATGAAAAACCTTCCGAGGATTCACATCAGAGAACAAAATATGAGTATCATCAGCATACGACACAGGTCGTTTCAGGATCTCCTTGACCACTGGAATTGGCTTAGATTTGTCCTTGATAAAAGGATGAAGATTCTGAAAGTTTTGCTGACTACAATTCCTCACACATGACCTTGTTGACCGCATAAAAAACAAGTTCGCATGTCAACATGATGATGTTTAGAAGAAATTGGAATAAATGATGCAGATGATTGATGATGACTCACATTTTTAGTCATGCTCTTAGCAAACTCATCAGATAATTCAGATTCCTTCTTTAAATAAAAATCTAAATTAGAACAGTTCGAAAAGCTTTTTAGTGTATCTGTCCTAGTTGACTTCACAAAGTTAATCTTATTAGCTTGTTTTAAAAGCTTTTTAGTGAAGTTTCATTGACAAAAACACTCTCAATAAGTTCAGGTTTGATAATACTTATTGGAATATCTTTTTCAGTGAACATCGTATTCATTCCCTTTAACTTAAAAACTCTAGCCGATGAAGACTTAGAACTAGGAGGATTAATGAAACGAGCATTAAGACCTCGTCAGAAATCTTTGGTTTAACTGACTTCTTTGTCCTCACTGGTTTGGTTTTCACAGTTTCTTCCTTGTTCATTTGAGATTTGAATGAACCATACACAGCATCCTCAAACTCTTGAGGTTCGCAAAGAATATGATTAGAACTAGGAATGTTCTTATTCTTGTGTATTAACTCAGGTTCAAACACATCTTCAATAATCACTTTGTCAACATTTTCAACAAAGACTTTTTTACTTTCCACATGAGGTTTTTGAGGAGCAACTTGGGATTTGACAATTTTAGGTTTAACCAATTTAGGTTTTTCAGAAATCACAGATTCTTTTTGAATCAAATCCTCTTCTTTTCTTGCAAAAGATTAATTTTATAATCATTATGAAAAGGTGGTGGAATTTCAACAAAACCAATACCTTTCTTAGAATCATTTTGTTTTCCAGATACTTCAATAATTTCATTCAACAGAAAAGATGAATTCCTAAATTTTCCCAATTTATTCTTCAATTCAAGAACCTCATTCTCAAGCTCAGTTATCTTAGAACGATGTTTTAAAATTTCTTGAAACTTTTGGTCATTAATGGTCATTTTCACAGATAACTCGGCTTTGAGATCGTGGTTACTTGTCGACAATGCTTCAATCTTTTCTCGAGATCTCCTTTGAGATTCAAGAGATTGTCGATAAGTATCCTTAAGAGAAGCAATTTTTCTTATAAGATTATCATTTTGATTTTTCAATGCTTCTAATTTAGATTTGTTAGATTCACAGTCAACACATGATGCTTTAACAAATGTAGTAGTAGAAATAGAATTACTAACCTCATTGATCTTGGCCATGCAAGCAAACATTGATTCAGAAGGCTTGTCGCAAGAGTCGTCAGAATCAGATCCAGAATCATTATCAGAAGACATCTCACTACCAGTAGCATCTTGACAATCTTTATGTAACATAGCCAAATTTGCTTGAACATCATTGCATAGTAACCGTTGTAACCAATCAGTTCCATCTGCTAATATTGCTTGTGTTGTAGAAGAAGATGGTTTCTTTTAGCATCACTTCCTCGTGGTGTAGAAGTATTTTGACTTTGACCACGAGGTCCAGTGTATTCTTTCCTTGGTTTGTCACATTCCTTTGCGAAATGCCCAAATTCTTGACAATTATAACACTTTACTTTTAATTTGTCAAAACCCAACTTCTTGTTTAAAGCTGGAAGATCTTTTCCAGTTCTCTGCATGAATCTTTTAACTTTACGAACGATCATAGCCATGTTCCATTTTAAATCCATAATTTCTAGATCATCTGGATCCATCTGATCATAATCCTCAGCTGTTAAATCACTTGTGGCAATTTTACTACTCACTAAGTTTTCATATGAAGACATAAAAGCCATCAGAAAAGCAAAGTTTTGCTCAGCTTCCTTCATATTAACACTAGGTGGTGTAGCAAATGGATTGGTATTAGTTGAACTTCCAGAACCACCCGAATTACCAGCAGAGTAGAAACACACTTTTGGATAATTAAACATAGCTGATTCTTTTTCACTTGCAGCATGAGTAAGAAAAGCAGTGATTGGAGAGATCGTTGAACTAAGAGGCATACTTCCACCATAGAAAGCTGGATCTTGATTTTCTTTGGAGGATTTTTGACACTTAAGATCATATTCTCTAGCTTCGATCTTTTGTAGAAATTCAAGTGCCGTCAAGTCTTCATTCAGAAAATAATCATTCTCTTTCAAAACCATTAGAAATGTTGAGTAGGAACTTGGAAGCACACTTTTAATAGTGTCAATTTTGTCTCTTTCAGAAATTTCCATTTTCAACTTGTCCATTTCAGCAATTAAATGACTAAATCTTGTTGTCATCTCTTCAACTGTTTCTCCTTTCAATAAATTAAAGTTTCGAAACTGAAACTTGAGCATCACTTTCTTACTCTCAGCAGTGTTTCCCATGCTTCTCATACACAGATGTTGAAATAGAGATGCACATCTCTTGATACTACCAACTTGATGAAAGATATTTTCTGGTAATGCCATAGTCAAAGTAGAATATGATTTTATCTCAATTTCTAAAGCTTTCTTCTCTTCTTGTGAGTATTGAGAAACAGCTTTAGGAGTATATCCAATAGTATCATCACCAATCATTGGTGCAACATAAACTTCATCAAGACAATATGAGCAGTCAGTATGAACCGATCCCAAATGTGCACGAAACCGAGGTTCCCACTTGGCAAAGTCACTGAACTTCATCAATCTTGGACATTTAGAATGTGAACCTATCTCGGTATCAAGTTGCAACATTTGTTGCATCAACATATTTTGAGACGCTAATGCATACATACCAGCCATCTTTGAAAATCGAATCAAATAATGAAATATCTTAACGAATTAGTGAACAACTATAGCGAACTGTGAACAGTTGTAGTGAACTGTGAACAGTTATAGCGAATCAATCCTTAACAAAATTAAGACTGATCAGTAACGAAGTATCTTAACGAATGAGGTGAGTGTTTTAACGAATCAAAAGTCAACTTAACGAGTCAACTTAACGAATCACAAATAAGGTTAACGAATCACCCAAATGGCGAAACAGATAACGAATGAGATGAAGGTTTAATGAATCACAAGTCAACTTAACGAATTGACCAAACGAATTGACCAAGTCAACTTAACGAATTGACCAAACGAATTGACCAAGTCAACTTAACGAATTGATCAAACGAATTGACCAAGTCAACTTAACGAATTGACCAAACGAATTACAAAGGATTAGTTTAGCGAATCAGATGATAATCAGTAACGAATCGCCAACATAAACTTAGCGAATCACTAAGGAATGCTTAGCGAATCAGCTACAGTGGATGAGCGAATCACACTATAGCGAATCAGGTTGTTACAACCGTTTATAACAAACTCTGACACCTTATGCCATGTGGCAAAGGTTGTTATGAAACAAATCCCAAGAAGAACACGTGTCACACGAATCGGTTAATCTAGTTAACGAACTAGATAACACGAACCAATAACTCACACGAATTGATTAACGAACAAGGTAGCGAAGTAACACTGTTGATAAAGAATCACCAAGAAACATATAGCGAATCACCAGGAAGAAGATAACGAATCAAGTTCATCTTCAAATCTTCAAATCTTCAAACTAATTTTCAGAAATTATGAAGATTAACCTAGAAACCCAGAAATACCAAATTCGTAATACAACCTCGTTACTCAACCAAATTGCACAAATAACCAATCAAAATTCTCGTAAACCAATTCCGAATCCAATACACATATCCTCGTAATCGATTAACACATTGACCAAATCAAATTCACCAAAAACAAACACCCTATTTCGGACTTAAACCGAAACCAAGACCAGATCACTCAATTCCAATTCAAACCTAAATTCCTCTTAACCACACCTATCCATACCTTAACCAACACGAATTCCATTCAATCCGTACATAATTCAACTAAAATAAACTCAAATTGATTCAAAATCAAACATAACCGAAAAACTTAATAATAATAACAAGAACAATAACACTTAAAACACCAAATCAAGTGTAAAGAGCACCAACAGCTCTGATACCACTTGTTGGAACCCATATTAACAATCAATAACAATTACAACTAACAGATCTCAGATCTGTGTATATAAGATTAATACGAGTAAGGATCTAGCTCATGATTAACATCAATTCAGTGTTATAAATATGTGTATATATTATCAATAAGTTATCAGTATAGTATATTAAGGTGAAGCTTGAGAGAGATCTAGACAGCACAAACTTCCCAAAACCTTTTCAAAACTTATATTAAAAGTGAACAGTAGTTCACTATATATAGAAGGTGATCTGGTTCGCTAACATCCCCTAGCAAACCAGCTTCCCCTTCGTTACATAAATAACCATAACGAAGCACCCCCTGATTCGTTAACATCCCCTAACGAATCAGGAGGGAATATATTATAATGTCTTAGTTCGCTAACATCCCTAGCGAACTAGACTTAACCTTAACGAACTAGTCTTAGTTCGCTAACATCCCTAGCGAACTAGACTTAATCTTAACGAACTAGTCAAATATAAACATTAAATATTACATTAATTATCAAATAAACATTAACGATAAATACAAAGACTCCAGACGCAAAATCGTGCACTAACAATCAGTTTTGATGGAATAGTGTTATGATGGAGCAATGTGTTGTACAAGAGGTGTATTCGAGATAATATCAAGTTTTCACTCCCCCACCTCTTGCAAATCTTGTAAGTTATGATTGAGACACTTAAGGCTCCCACTGATCTTTAATATCTCTAGGAAAAATACAAGAGAAGTTTCAATGATGTACATGACATGGGAATCTGTCATATATATGTTAGACTTGATTTGATTCAATTAACGTCCAGATGTCATAATAAACTAAAAGGACATATTTAGAAGAAATCGTATTAAGTATATATGAACGGATCTCTTTAAGACCGCGGACCATAGAATACTGATTAGATACAAGTAAATAGCATTTTAAATGATAAAAGAATTATGTCGGAATATTCCGTTTGAATAAGTTTCACGAATGTCAGTGAAATATAACTTATGGTGGACCCATACATATTCCTTAAGCCAAGTAATGTTTAGGGCATTTAACACATGATTTAAACTCACTAAGAATGAGATTATATAAAAAATCACCCTCATCAACCATGTCATGATTTCTTATGAAATTTGGTTTTAATAGATGAATATTATAGGTCTCATTTGTCTTTCGTTAAATTTTTATTTGCATTATAACAAAAGTTGTGAAAGTATACATTATCATCTTGAAGAAACACGGATCTACTCCCCACTAATGGGTCCTAGATCCAATGAGTCCACAGGGTAGGGTACGGTTACTGCCAACACGATATGAATACAATTCCTAAAGTCCAGTGACGTGAATCCTGTAAAACAGAACACCGTGAGCTCGTTACGGGAAGGACAAGAAGGGGGGGTCTTCCCGTAACCACCCTCCGGCGTGAGAATAAGTACCGTTCTGATGAAGAGATAAAGTACTTAAGTAAATTGAGAGAGTACAGTGATGGTGAATGAATGCCTCATGATGATTGAGAGGGTATTTATAGCCGGATGGTGTAAGGAAGCGATTGGGCCAGCTGCCCCTTTAGAAGATACCTCATAACCGTCTGGACGCGTGTCCTTATATGATAGGTTTAACTTATACGATGCATGTGCATGTATAACAACCTGGACACCTGTCGCTTTATTATTGGTTGATGAGGTAACATTGGCCATGTGCACTGTTATAACGGCTTTGTCACGTGTCACTAGATAATTGGCTAAAGGGTCACGTATTGCCCAAGAAAGCATCTTGGCAAGTCTTCTAGAAGGTAATTGGTTATTGACAGCTGTCCCGAAGCATTACCTTGTAGTTATTCACGCGGAAGGGTATTCCTTCATGCGGGTGACTTTTGAGGGTGCTGTGAGGCTTCCGCATGTGTTATGGGGGTGTTTCTTCCTCAGATGATTATGCAGATGGTTTATATGTCCCGCGGTTGTCTTATGAGGGACTTCTGATTGACCCGCAGGTATTTCTTATGGGTATTTGGGTCCTTTTGGTACCCTACCTCTATAAGTCCCCCTAGTCCAGTGTTTCTTCCGTGTGAAGTATTTTATGCGGGTGAAAATTCTGGACTGAATCGTGGATTTGGGGATTCTTAATTTTGCAAGTTGGTGAGAAATATGTTTTGTTGCTGTGGATAATCATGAAAAAGGACAAGTTGATCACTCGCAGGCGCGTGTGCAGGAGACAAGACATTTTTTACGGTTGTTACTGTACCCAACGGTACAACTGTTTCCCTTTTTTGAATTTCCTGCTTAACATGGCGGTTTGTGATTAGGCGATGAATTTCTCTCTCCACTGTTCATATCCCATCGCATTAATTGCGATGGGTATAAAAGGAAGATAAACTTCCTATTGAAGCTTTATCGCCTTTGTTTCTCCTTCTTTGTTCTCCTTCTGATTTAGAGCTTTGGAATTTCTCCATAACCCTTATGCCAAAATCGCCTACAATGTCGAATGTTCAAACCGAAGTTGATAAGATAGAGATCTCATGGGACTACTCTGAGTATGAAAGATTACTAGAGACGTATGGCATTCCACCGGAGTGGGAGCCAGAGTTTCCTTCACCGGGCTCTATAGCCAGTTTATCTCCACCCGGTAAAATGGTTTTTATGCCGATTACTTTTCATGTGGGAATTTCCGTCTTCCTTTGACGAAATTCTTCATGAATTTTTTAACCGCCTATGGAATTCATTTGTCTCAACTGCATCCACGTGATGTGATGCTAATTCGACATTATGAATTCGTATGTATAGCACGTGACCTGGTGCCGCATGTCGATCGATTTCCGGTTTTCTACTGTCTTGCCATCCGCGATGGTTGGTATTCCTACCAAGGGTTCTCTGGCCGAAGTATTGGATACGAGGTCGAGAAGGTGTCCGCCGATTGGCGTAGCAAGTTTTTCTGGATTTATGAGGACGTGGTACCTGTCGCCATGGTCCGCCGTCCGGTTAACTCTCGCCTTCCGGACGTTGTTACAGCTGTTCATGAAGGGCGTGATTGGTTCCGTATTTTAATGGCGGGACCAACACCGATGCGGGCGCTACCAGAGGAAGCCCTAGTGTGGGCAGGCATGAGCCGTTTATGGGCCTCAGAGTTTATGGAGCCCATTTTTGTTGACTTGTATGAACGTAAGTTACCCCTACTGTTTTTCTCTTTTTTGAAGTATTTCATGTTTAAACTTTTTATCTTTTCAGGTCGAGGCTCTATGTTCAATGTCCTTTTTGAGGATAGAGGTTGTGTCCGACATGGCATTCTAGATGCCGGAGACCTACCTATTCTTGTGAAGACCAAGTCTCGTTTCCTTTTTCCAAAGAAGGTGCGGGTTGAACCTATTGTCTCTAACGCCACCTTTGAGACAGGTGCGTATGTTCTAAATCCTCATCCGCTTATTGCTATTACTTCTGATGCGACGATCACCACTTTATTATCGAGTGATGATGATGGCGATGGTTCCGATTTATCCTCCTCTCCAGAGGAGAAAGAGTCTGATGACGATATACATGAGTCTTCTTCTATCTCCCAATTATTGGCATAATTAGAGAAGAAGAGGGCTTTTATGGCTTTTCAAGCAGGTCAAGCGGGCGCCAAGACTGCATGTGCTGAGGCGGGGCCTTCGAAGAAGAAACGAAAGACCCATCGTCCTAAGAAGCCACAGTACTGTCTTGCTTATCGCATTGACACGGTAGAAGGTACGTATTGCTTTTAAAATATTTTTGCCATTTTGGACTGTTTAGCTTAACGTAACTTTTGTGCAGATCCATCGATCTTGCCGGAAAATGTGTCAGAGAGGTTGCCTACTCCAACCCCTCAGATGGAAAAGCAACCTTCTCCTCTTCCGAAAAAGGAGGTAGAAGATCGACCTTCTACTCCTCCAAGTACTACCAACATGGAAGATCAACCGACCTCTCCTCCAACTGATACTATTATAGAAGGGAGAGTGTCGACTCCTCCCGTTGACACTGCAGCGGAAGATCCCAACAACCAGTCTGGGAATGATAATCGTTTTGACTATCTTTTCCAGGCTGGGGGTGGTACAGGTTTTCAGGGGGATGACCCGCCTGTTGATGTAGGAGGTTTTAGGATTAATGAGACTCCTCCGCGCCCTCCTCCTCAACAGTCATCACCTTTCCCAGCTCGCCTAGAGCCCTCAGGTTCCCGCTATTATGGGGATACGAACTTGGGTGACAGGCATGATTTGTTTGTCCCTCCCTGGGATATTACCAACGGATCCCGGTTTACTGACCCCGGGGTTTGCATGAGTTTCATGAAACATTGTGCGCCCCCTGCTGAAATGTAGTATCAGCATGACCTTTCCCACCATGACCTTCATACGAATGTAGCCTATCATTTGGCCAATGCTTTAGCTGGTAGCCAAGAGGTTTTATGTGAGTGGCGCACTCTAGGCGGGAAGGTGGGGAAGGCTCGTCGAGCTGCTGAGGCTGCAAAAAAGGAGGCTGAGGAGCACCGTGTCGCGGCTCAAACTGCGAAATGGAAGCAGGTCGACGCGAAGAATGCCCTCAATAGCGAACAAGATCATAACGCTGCAGCTGCTCGTCGATGAAAGGAAGCTTGTGAGAAGCAAAATTCCCTTCTTGGCCGCCCGGGCCAAGGCTCAACAAGAAAGGGATGATTTGGTCCGGGCGCAAGGGGCAAACTCAGCCCTGGAAGATCAAGTGTCTCTCCAGGGCACTCGAATTCAGGAGCTTGAAGCTGAGCTGAAGGTGCAGAGAGAGCAAAATGATATTAAATACAAAGGTGCCCTTGAGGTTCAGACTGCTTATTACTCTCTCCTGCAGGCTCATGAGAAAATGGTAGCGGAATCCCAAGCGCTTCAGGCGCGAGCTGAGCGGGCGGAACAGGACCGTTAGTGGTTCCTCACCTGAGGGGTTGATGCTGTAAGTTTTCCCTCTTCGAATGTTCATTGCTTATTTCTTATTATTGATATTGAAGACTTTTGTATTTTTGTCCTTGTAGGTCATCCGCCATATCAAGGGAAGCAAGGAGCTTACTGACAGCTTTGCTAATGTAATGACTGCTTCTTCTTCCCTTGGACGTGTGATAGGATTTCATGAAGGGATGAACTATTCTCAAAGTAACCGCTCATTCAAAGATCATCCTCTTCATGGCCTTGACATCAAACATGAGCGGAAAATACGGGTCGAGGAACACGATGATTTGCGCTTCCCGCTCCAAGACATGCTTCCGGAGTTTCTTCCGCTACTGACGGTGTGCAGCAATTGAAGATCTACTTGGACGATGAGTCTGAGGATGACTCTTAGGAAGACACGTCATTAAAGGATCCGGAAGACAAAACCACCCAGAACCCTTAGTATAGATCTAGATGTTATAACTTGTAACTTTTCTTTCTATATTTGTAATATTTCCTTTTGAATATTTAATGAGAAAGAACTTTTCATTTTTTGTAAGTGTCCAACTGTTTTGAAGGAAATATCTTTAGAAGATATTGTTGAACTTTGAAAGTCGAATAACTTGGATGACGTGGCGGGGAGAGAAACTTTTTCGGGGCAACTGACTAGACGTGTATGACGTCTTTGACAGTCTGTCTATAGTTTCTTGAGTTTCCCGCCTAACGTGTCAACCATCTGGTGGTCCACATTTTCTCTCTCTTCTGGCACGCCATCAGTCGCATTAATTGCAATGAGTATAAATATACCACCTCAGATGCTATATGATTCTTATTGTTTTTCCAACTCTTTTTCTTTCAAACCTTCAAAGCAAAAGAGTTTTCTGTAATTTCTTTCTTCTTCGTATTCAATGGCTGGAGAAAAGAAAGGAACTCCTACTATTACCGATGTCGTTGTGGCCCTTAAAAGGAAGGACTACGACGACGTTGTAAACGTTTATGGTTTGGCACCGGAGTGGGAGCCGGAACGTCCGGCTGACGGTTCCGTTGCCACTAGTCCTCCTCCGAAGAAGATGGTTGTATATACAGACCACTTTACGACCGAGAATTTCTGGATTCCGGTTACGAATTTTTTCCAGTCGATCTTGACAACTTATGGAATTCATCTCTCACAGATCCATCCCTTTGGGATGCTGAGGATTCGACATTTCGAATTCTGTTGCCAAACTCGCGATATTAAACCCTCCGTTGGCATGTTTGCCGTTTTCTATAAAATGACATTTCGCGATGGGTGGTACAGTTTTGCATCCATAGAAAAGAGGGTTATAGGTACGGAATGGATCCGTAGCCTCCATGGTTGGAAACCAAAATTTTTCTGGATTCGAGAGGATGTTATTCCTTTCGCGATGACAAAGCGTAAGGCGGAGGAGGCCATGCATGTGGTTGTGGCTGTTGCTCATGAAGGTCAAGCATGGTTTACGACTCTAACCTCTACACCGACTCTTATGCGCCGCATTCATGAGGGGGCGATGGTGAGTGCGAGGATGAGTCGGCTATGGCCATTTCCGACCTTGGAACCTTACTACGAGAAAACTGATAAGAGTAAGTTTAGGAAGTATTCCGTCTGTTGTTTTAATACTTCTTGGGTATCTGACTGTTATCATTATTTGGGCAGGTGAGGGCTCCGCCTTTAGCACCTTGTTGGATCGCGAGGGGGGAATGATGGTGCGCCACCTAATTGAAGAAAGAGATGCTCCTTTTCTTGAGCGCACCCGCCCCAATTTTGTTTTTCCCACCGCTTTTCGCCCGGAACCCATAGTCTCCAAGGAGATATATGCCAAAGGTGAGGCATACGTTAAAGATTGCATCCAAAAAGGTGAGGGCATTCTAAAACCCCGACCTGTGACTGCTGTTACTTCCAGCGGGGTGATCGTACTCTTTTCTTCTAGCGAAGAGTCATCACTTTGTGAAGGAAGTTTTCCAGCTGATGCTAATAAAGATGTGGATTCAACTGTAGGTCTTACCCGGCTGAGGGCTACCACTAGCCAAGCAGCGGGTCAAGATGATGTTGACGCTGCTGCGGTGGAGGACCATCCTCAACCTGATGACGTTACCGCTGAAGGTGAACGTCCCGCTGCTTATGCGGACGCATTTAAGGTAGCTGGTAAACGCAAGGTTAATCCTGCCAAGGCCGCCCCTAAGAAGAAGTCCAAGAAGGCGAAGCCTTCCGCTTTGGGGACTCGTTTGGACGAACTTGATGCAAACGATCCTTCGTTAGGTAAGCGAGCTTTTTGTTTTGCTAAATGCTTTTAATTAGAATGTTTCTAACCCTTTGTTGATGTTTTTCAGTGAACTTGGATAACCTTTCTGAAGGTGTTTCCGGTTTGAAAAGTTCTACTCCTCTTCCGCCACCACCGCATAACAGTTCCAAGGATCCGATTGAGGTGGCGGATGACTCTCCTCTGAAGAATAAGGAGATTGACAATACTGAACATGTCAGTATATCGCCCTCTTATAATGTTCATCACTTCAGAGATCAAGGAGGCGTGAGCATGTTCCTTCATGCTGCTTAGAGCTTTCCAGCTCCTCAGGAAGAAGATCCGACTCCACATCAACCACGCTGGTCATTACATCGGGATTCAACATTCCGTGACGTGGACCTGTGTTTTGAATACTTGCGGGAGAGTCTTCCACCTGGTGAGAGGGAGAGACATCACCGTAGTATTCGCCAAGAATTATTGAACTCCAATTCTTATTACTTGGCGAATACTATTTCCACAAATCAGGAAATAACCAGGGACTGGTTGGCGATGAATGAACAATGGGACGAGCTGGCGGCCTCTGCAACTGAGGCCAAGGAAGAAGGTCTGAAAGCTATACACGAGGCCCAAGAGGCCCGCTAGGCTCTAGGGGAGGAAAAGGCTGTTCGGTCCGCTGCCGAGGTTGCCAAGGCTGTTCTCCAAAAACAACTGGATGATCAAGCCAAATTGATGGAGGATCAGGCCAAATTGATGGAGGCACTTCGAGCTGAATCGGTGGCTAAGGATAAGCGTTTGGCTGACCTTAATGCCAAGAACCGAGAGCAGGCCTTAGAATGTGCTGGTCATAAGATGGATCTCGTCCGGGCCAAGGCCGACCAAAAATGACTGTTATCAGAAGCTATTCCCAAGGTATGTACCTTTTTTATATTATAAATAATCTAAGGGTTTTTAGGGTTATTTATAAACGATTGTTCCACAGGTCTTCGCCGATGTCCGGGCGAGTGATGAGCTTGGGAACTGTGTTGCTGTTCTCCTTAAGGCATCCAAGCAAGTTGGTCGTAAACTGGGTTTTGAGGAGGGTTACCAGTTTGGTTCGATGTCCAGACTCCCTGAGGAGTATATTTTGGCTGGTCAGGATACTGCTGCTGTCCTCAAACAGAAGTCAAAGGATTTTGATTATTTGAAATTTTCTTTAACGGAGCAGATATCCGAGCATGCGGATAAAGAGGATGCCATAGATCAACTAAAAGAGCTATTAGATCTTGATGGTGAAGAAGAAGAGGAAGCTGATAACACTGCGGGCGATGAAAATGTCGCTCCGTAGATGTATATATATTTTTACATGTAATTTTTTCTTCGTTTTTGTAATCTCTTTTGATCTATAATAAGAAGTCTTGTTTCCATCCGGTGCACTTTGTCTTATGTATTATAATATAAGTGTCTGTCCGGAACTTCTGTTTTGTCAATAAAAGATTACAACTTACCAAGATAACATAGAACTGACTTGACATTTCATACATTGGGCATAAGCCTTCTTACAATAAAAGAAATTGCAAAACTTGCTAGTCTATGTGGGCACGCAGGCCAAAGTGAAGGGTAAGTCAAACTGCTACATATAGCATTTCTTTAATTGTGCTGTGTTCCACGTTCGAGGTATTTCCGCCCCATCCAACTTTTCCAACTTATAGTCACCTTTGGATAGTACTTGTTTGATTCTATAAGGTCCTTCCCAAGTTGGGACTAATTTGCCCAGAGGCTCCTGTCCGGAGGCCTCGTTGTTGCGGAAGACAAAGTCTCCCTCATCGAATTCGCATGTTTGGACCCGCGAGTTATAGTTTATCTGAAGCTGTCGCTTGTAATTGTGCTCGTGGATCAATGCTAATTCTCTTCTTTCTTCCAGTAAATCAAGATTCATCCTAAGTTCATGATCATTATCATCAATCAATAGGACCCTTGCGGATGGAATCTCGATTTCTGCGGGGATCATGGCTTCAGTACCATAGGTTAGGCTAAAGGGTGTCTCCAAATTGTTGGAGTTCTTTTGAGTGCGGAAGGCCCAGAGTACATTAGGCAATTCGTCCACCCAACCTGTTCGTTTCGTCCCTAGCCTTGCCTTGATCCCTTCTTTGATAGTTCGGTTGCTCCTTTCAACCTGACCATTTCCCTGCGAATGAGCTACGGATGTAATGGTTTGAATGACTTGAAGCTCTTTCAACCATTCCTGTAGTCCGCTGTCGGCAAATTGGGTCCCATTGTCACTTACCAATTCCTGTGGGAGGCCGAACCGGCAAATGATGAATTCCCAAAGGAATTTCTTCACGCTTGAAGCCGTGATTGATGCAACCGGTTTCGCTTCTACCCACTTGGTGAAATAATCAATGGCCACTATCAAGAACTTGACTCGTCCTGGGGCTTCTGGGAAAGGTCCCATGATATCAATAGCCCATTTTTGGAACAGCCATGCAGATGTTACTGGAATCGGTTCGTTTTTTGGACGCAGGGTGTTTGGGGCATGGCGCTGGCATGAATCACATTTTCTAAATTCTTGCACAACGTCTAAGTGCATGCCGGGCCAATAATACCCTGCGTTCATAATATTTGCAACTGTCATTCTTGGTACCGCGTGTAGTCCGCAAATGCCTTCGTGAATTTCTCTGATCAAATAATTTGCATCTTCTGCGTCTACACAACGTAATAACGGACCAAGAAATGACCTCCGGTATAAGATACCGTCAATCAACTGGTAATTCAGAGCTTTGTGCTTAATCTTCCGGGCCTCAGCCTTTCCTGCTGGAAGTGCTCCGGAAGATAAGTAAGCTATAATGGGTGACATCCAAGACTCAACACCAGTTTGAATTACTAGGACTTGATTTTCTAAAACGGATGGATGGTCTAGAACTTCTACACGAATATCTTTGGTGAAATGCTCAAAATTCGTTGAAGCTAGTTTGCTAAGAGCGTCCGCCGATTTGTTCTCGCTCCTCTTAATGTGAACAATACTGAAGGAGGAAAATTGGCGAATCAAGACTCTTGCTTGTGACAAATAAGAAGCCATAACATCGTTTTTGGCTTCGTATGTCCCGTTTATTTATCCCGCAATTAGCATAGAATCCACCCGAGCCTCCAAATGTTTCACCCCCAGCTTTTTTGCTATCCGCAGTCCTGCCAGGAAGGCTTCGTATTCCGCCTCATTGTTGGTACTTTTGAAGTACAACTTGATGGTGTACGTAAATTCATGCCCTTCAGGGTTGACTAGCCTTAAACCTGCACCTGACCCTTCGCTGCTGGAAGCTCCGTCCGTGAACAATGACCAAATTTGCCCTTGTTCCGGAGGTGCTTGGGGTTGCTGTTCGATTAGGCATTCTTGCTCTTTGTACCGCGGAACTTCCGTGACGAAGTCCGTGAGTACCTGCCCCTTGATCGCTGGTCTAGGCTTATATTCGATCGAGTGTTCACCCAATTCGATAGCCCACGTTGCTAGTCGTCCGGACAATTCGGGTTTACTTAAAACGTTCTTGAAGTTGTACCCGGTTAACACATTAATAGGGTGACCCTGGATATATCTGCGGAGCCGTCTGGCGCCATAAACCAATGCCAAAACTAATTTTTCTAACATCGAATATCTTGTTTCCGGGTCCTATAGCGTTCTAAAGACGTAATAAATTGGAGTTTGAACATTTTTTCTATCAGTTAGCAGAACGGCCCCTATGGCAATTTCTGAGGCAGATAAATACAGTGTCAGAGGTTCACCCGCGTATGGTGCTGTTAGAGTAGGGAGCTCCATTAAACATTTCTTAACTTCTAAGAATGCTTTTTCAGCCTCCGCGTTCCACTTGAAATGTGCTTTTTTAAGGCAATTTATGAGTGTTGACACGAATGGATGAGACTTGGCCGCATGGTTTGCTAAGAATCGGTTCAACGCCACAAGTCTTCTATTAAGTGTTTGAACCTCCTTGAGGGAAGAGGGTGAAGGCATGCGGGCTATAGCCTGGACCTTATCTGGGTTGGCTTTAAATCCCGTGCCTGTTACTATGACTCCAAGGAATTTACCCTCTTCCATGCCAAATGAACACTTAGCCGGATTCAACTTCATATTGATGCTTCGTAGTGTTTCAAAGGTCTCTTCGATATCTCTTAACATCTGATCTTCTTCAATGCTTTTGATTACTAAATCATCCATATAAACTTCAAGATTCCGACTTATTTGACTTTTGAAAGCCTGATCCATCAGTCGTTGATATGTGGCCCCCGCGTTCTTTAATCCGAAAGTCATCATTCTGTAACAGAATGTTCCTTGGTCAGTTCGGAACGTTTTCTTGTCCTCGTCACCAGCTGCCATATGAATCTGGTGATACCCTTTGTAGGCATCGAGGAAGCACTTAAATTTAAATGGGGTCATAGCGTCTACTTTTAAGTCGATCTCCGGAAGCGGGTAACAATCTTTCGGACATGCCTTGTTCAAGTCTTTATAATCTATGCACATCCTCCATGTTCCGTTGCTTTTTGGGACAATCACTGGGTTAGCCACCCATGTTTGATACTTGATTTCTCGTATGATCCCAGCATGAAGAAGGTCTTGTACTTGTTCATTCATAGCCTTTGTTTGTTCTGGACCCATCTTCCGTTTCTTCTGTACAATTGGGGTGATTAACGGATTCACCCTTAACTTGTGTTCCGAAATGCTCCGCGGGACACCGGTCATGTCCGCGGGTTGCCAAGCAAAAATGTCAATGTTCTTGGTCAATAATTGCTTTAAAAAGGTTCTCACTATCTCCGAGATAGCGGGTCCTATTGTAATTGTCTGGTCTGGAAACTTCTTGTTCAAAACCCATTTTTCGGATTCGGTCCTCTTAGCCTGTCTCGGAACCTTGCTTGGTCTTGAACTTTCGGTTGTAAAACAAAGTCGGTTTACATGAATTATTGCCACACCAGTGCGGTTTGGAACTCCTACTGCACCGTGGGCTGTTGTCGGATGGGCATTGAAGTCTCCAATTGCCTCTCGTCCCAGAATAATATCATGCTTGGAGGTTGCTGGTAAGACCAAAAATTCAACTTCTTCTGTTCTTGATCGTACTCCGTCACTTAATGTGACCGGAAAAGTGATCCGCGCGGGTGCATTATTTCTCCTCCGAAACCATAAACAGGAGCATGAATTGGTTGTAGTCTTTCTTTGTCTTCCTTATCCAGTTGTTTGAAACATTGTTATACATAATATCGAACGTACTACCTGTGTCAAAGAACACATATTGTGATCGATAATGACCAAACTCGGCAGTAATTATCAGTGGGTTTTTGTTGCACGGGCCCCCTTTGATCAGAGGAAAAATAATGGGCTCGTTTTTCCACTCTTCGCCCAAATATTCCCTTCGTTTTCCCTTAACCGAATGTCCCCCTTGAATCATGTGGACATTCAGATCTTTGATTTGCCTTTTGGCTGGGCCCTGGCTATCCTTTGCAGGAGGTTTGCCAGTCCCTCCTCGTACGCCTTTGACCAGATGTTCAAGTTTACCATTTTTAACAGCTGCTTCAATTTCATTTCTGAGAGCCACACACTCATTCGTGTTGTGTCCGACATCATTATGATATGAGCAATGTTTTTTGGTATCAAGGAATGACTTCCGAGGCATTGGTTGAGGTTTCTGGAAAGTCAGATTCTCAGTAGTGAGAATTTCTGAGGGAGTCTTCGATAACTGGGTCCAACTGTTGGTGGATCGAGCTGAAAAATTAGGTTTGCCTTTGTTGGCGATCAAAGATCTTGCATCAAAAGGCTTAGATGCTTCCGCACTTGGCTGGAGTCTTGACCATATTGGTCCCTTAGCCTGCCTGTTTGGTCTCGGAGTTTGAAACTCAATCTTCGGTGATTGTTTTTGACTGCTGGAACTTAGGGTTTTCTCGGTTCTTGCAAACAACTTTGATGCCTTCATGATTTCATCCCATGACTCAGGCATTCCATCTCTTCCCGTTAGAGTACGAATCAAAGCATCACTGTGGACGTTCTTACAAAATGCTCCGCGCAGCATATCTTCACTCACTCCTCCGATATTAAGGCTCTCGTTAGTAAAACGAGTAATGAAGTCCTCAATAGATTCATTATTTCGCCTCGTAACATCTAGTATTTCTGAAGGATCACGGGTATGTTTCTTTTGTTGACTAAAATGCTGAGAGAATTTTGCTACAAAGTCTTTCCAACTTGTAATCTTTCTGCATGGCAATTTTATCGGGAATGGAGCTGTCGCGATGCTCGGAATGAATTTTGATTTTTCTGTGAAAGAATCCGGGCGATATGGTTTGGAAAAATCATATTCAGCATTGCTATGATACTCCGCATGGCGGACAACTGGGGGCGGATAGCTAGCTCCTCCGTACGAAGGAAGACGGCTATCCCCGCTATAAAAACTACCATCCGGTCGATAAGATGAGTCGTACCCGTCCAGTTCATCCTCATAGGATGGTACCCGCATATCTATGCGGGGAAGAGGACGCAACCTTCGGGTTTCGCTCATGTTCCGCTCCAGTGGCAAACTGTACTGGATGTGGCTTCCCCTTTTGGGAGGAGAAATAGATCTCCTGGGAGGCTCATCATACGTCAAGGTCCGGCCATGGAAACGCTCATTCTGGACCCGACGTTCATACTCTGCTTTCAAACTTTCTTGTTGAATACGAAGCCACTCGTCTGGAGACAAAGTTTCTTCAGTCCTGAGGTTATGACGGTGAGCTCTTCTTGGATTAGAGTCACCGGAATCTTCTTCCAACCGACTGAGTTTGATGGACTTCTCTTGGAACACGCTCTAGATTCCTTATATTAGAACCTCCTGGGGCTGTGACGTACCCCAAATCAGTAGTTAGTGTAACAACATTTCCGGTGTCTACCGGGGTGACGCACTCTTGTTGAGCAAACAACCCCCGAGCCGTTGAACCATCCAAGGAAAAGATTCCTGGATTGATGGTGTCGGTTCTTGTAACAGGGGTCGAAATTCGAGCAAACACAAACGTTGCTCCTTCACGTGTTTCAAGGTTGAGATCACGCGGAGGTTGTGCTTGATTCTCCGTCGGCCCTTTAGGTAACTGACTCATATCGTAAAGAGAATGGAAAATTTTTTAGTTGTTCTAACAAAATCACGGATGGCGCCAATGAAGAAACACGGATCTACTCCCCACTAATGGGTCCTAGATCCAATGAGTCCACAGGGTAGGGCACGGTTACTGCCAACACGATATGAATACAATTCCTAAAGTCCAGTGACGTGAATCCTGCAAAACAGAACACCGTGAGCTCGTTACGGGAAGGACAAGAGGGGGGGGTCTTCCCGTAACCACCCTCCGGCGTGAGAATAAGTACCGTTCTGATGAAGAGATAAAGTACTTAAGTAAATTGAGAGAGTACAGTGATGGTGAATGAATACCTCATGATGATTGAGAGGGTATTTATAGCCGGATGGTGTAAGGAAGCGATTGGGCCAGCTGCCCCTTTAGAAGATACCTCATAACCGTCTGGACGCGTGTCCTTATATGATAGGTTTAACTTATACGATGCATGTGCATGTATAACAACCTGGACACCTGTCTCTTTATTATTGGTTGATGAGGTAACATTGGCCATGTGCACTGTTATAACGGCCTTGTCACGTGTCACTAGATAATTGGCTAAAGGGTCACGTATTGCCCAAGAAAGCATCTTGGCAAGTCTTCTAGAAGGTAATTGGTTATTGACAGCTGTCCCGAAGCATTACCTTGTAGTTATTCACGCGGAAGGGTATTCCTTCATGCGGGTGACTTTTGAGGGTGCTGTGAGGCTTCCGCATGTGTTATGGGGGTGTTTCTTCCTCAGATGATTATGTGTTTATATGTCCCGCGGGTGTCTTATGAGGGACTTCTGATTGACCCGCGGGTATTTCTTACGAGTATTTGGGTCCTTTTGGTACCCTACCTATATACATCTAGTTCTATTTTATAAATGTTTCAATCCAGATATTGATAACAAATAATATAAGAGTTTAAGGTAAGAGTGACTTTATATTGGCTATGCAAACCTTATAACTGTCATAATGTAACTTAAGTATTGATACTAAATTCTGATTAATCTTCAGAATATTTAAGGTATCATAAAGTGTAATTAAAAGACAGTTTATCATGGTTCTAATAACCTTAACATTTAAATTTGTCACTAACACTCATGTTAGTTATTTGTTGATTTCGGGTAAACATATAGAACTAGACTCAACAAATCATGTGTTAATGGGAACATTAGGATTAGCAGATTTATATATCATTATTATACAACTATCATTTTTAGCCAGTTGTTCTTTTGAATTATGGATAGTCTTGTAATGTCTATGCCTAATCTAATGGCATATTTTTGCAATGGGACTTCTCCTTAAGAAACCTAAAGCTGGAAGTAATACTTGTATTTTGTCTATGAACCTTAGAATTATCCTCTTTTAGGTTTTAGTGGTATTGATTTGAATAACATCTTATTTCTAGCACCAGACATTTCTTTTCGTGTACATATGTTGCTGATCAACACACTCATTTTCCTTTGGTACTTCTGAGTGTTATAGTTGATTCGTAAGGCACCAAATTGTACTGCTGAAAATTTTAGTATGTAATGTACTAAAAAAATATATTTATTTCCATGTGTAAGCCCTTAATTTTATGGGTCATGGTATTTTACATTATGATGTATTCGGTAATGTCATTTAACCTTATAGTTAGAATTTTCAAGAAAGAATGCATGCATCTTATGAGTTATTTTGTTTAGTCTTAGGTTAAACTAAATCAAGAATAACTCTAGTGATAGCATTTATTTAAATAAATTATTGATTATCATTATTATAAGAGACATTATGATTAACGCATCACATTTGTTATGCTCTAGTTTTTAATATAATGATTGTTATTAGAAAGAGCAGTAGGATAGCCATATCATGTCTTAATGAATAATTAAAATTAAGAAGAGCTAAATGTTATTAAAACTCTTTATGAGACAAAATTCAATTGTATTTTAAGATTAGAGTGGATGATTTGGATGAGATCGTTATTTATGGAAGAAAATATAGTGAGTAATATTATGGGATATTAAAATAATATATATTAAAGTTTATGATCATTAGATTAATTAAGGATCATTAATATGATGATCACTATATTTTATTGAAGATGTGATATATCTATTATTAACATCAAACTAATAGACTATAATTAATAGTTCTACTTAAACAAAAAATAAATCACCTTTGGGCAGAATCAAAATTTATTTAAGTATATGTGCAAAACAATTGTAACACATCACCTTTGGGCAGAAGTGAGACAATTATTTTAATTATGCACGGGCTAGTTTTGCTAAATAAAAATGTAACAAATCACCTTTGGGCAGAAGTGAGACATTTGTATTATGTTAGGCAAAACTAACAAAAGCTTTTCAGTTATACTTGAATGATAGGGTAAATGTAACTCATCACCTTTGGGCAGAAGTGTTACATCAAAAGTTCATTCAAGTTAAGCCTTTATGTTTTGTAAAATTTTATAATATTTAAGGTTTACAAAACATTTAATTAGTAATAGCGGAAAATGTTTAGAGTAAGGATTTTTAAGTTTCCGGTAGGACCTTATTTTGCGGAATTAGTTCTCGAAAATTTTGGGTTCCCGAGAATTGCCAGTTTCCGGCTTTTAGTGGGTTTTTCAGTATTTGGGTGTTTACATGATTTTATGGAGTTTTATGGAAAATGTTGATTCCGGTATTAGTGAGTTTTCGGGTTTATGGGTTATAACCCCAAACCATTTTAGAAACTCATAAACTCTTAGAACACATAAGCTATAAGCCCTTAATACATGAGTTTTAAATAGCCCGTGAACCCGTAAACTGGTTTAAGCCCTTAACCCATGATCTTTATTAACTAAATTAATAATGATAAGATTTGGTTCAAATCTTTTTAATGATTAACAATTATATTTGTTTCCTATTTTAAGGGGATTCAAATCTTTTAAGAAAATATTAAAACTTCTAAGTTATCCAAGATTTGAAAAAATATTTCCCTAAATAATCATTAACAAATTTTAATCTAGATTTTGAACCAACATATGTATATTTTTCGATAATAATGATGAACGCGAAGAACATCATCGAAAATTTTAACAATAAAACATAAAAAAAACTTGGAATGGAAATCTTTAAACATGAAATTAACAGATTTCGAAAATATTAGAGTTTACTAAATATGAATTTTAGATATTTAAAACAGTTTCATGTATTGTTTTCGTAATAGAACATGAAAAAAAAAAGAACCTAAAAAATTAGGGTTTATCAAGTTTTAGTCCATGTCTTCTGATTCAATTCCAGATTTACGGAAAACATGAAGAACTGATTAATCAACATCGCTCTGATACCACATGTTGATCAGTTCTTCATGTAAGTAATATAAAACATGATAAATATTAAACCTATGAATCTGTTACAGCATGAAGAGTAGTAACCACAACAGGGTATGATGTAGTCGACATGCTTGTCATCTTGATCGAGTTCCCCTTTAGGATGTATAGTTAAGGATGGTTAGGGTTCTTGAGAGGAACCCGGTTTAGGAGAGAGGAGGCACACAAAATTATAATGTGTGTGTGATTAGGTTATGATGTTAATTTATTCTCTCTATATATACACCCAAGGGGAAACCCTTTATTAGCTATTAAGAGTAATATGGTCCATCAACAATTACCAAGCTAATATATAATATGGTATAATTAATTATTTTGATATATTATTATATAAATGATAATGATGACCATATAAATAAATATATAAAATATATTTATTCTTACAAAATAATCATTATGGCTAAATCTTCAGCTTCAAGCACATAGAAGATTGAATAACTAATTCAAGTAAGTATTTTGATTGAAACAATTCGTACTACTATAATCGTATCAAGAAGAAAATACATGTCATTGTTATAATGGGTATGGTCTTAGATTTATAACATAAGAAAACAAATCCATCACATGTCTTCATTTTCATTTACACACACAAAAGGTTATAAACTCTTTCAAATAAGTATTCTGACAAATACTGAATTTCACCTACATGCTCCAACGATATCATGTGAAGAATGTGAAACTTCTCTAGTTGATCCGTCTCGGTGGCGATAGCTTTTGCTTTTCTAAAATCAACTAAGCAAGTTTGAAAAACTCACCCAAACATCCCTTACGCGTAAAGAGTTAAAAGTTACAAGTACCGGGAGGAGTTGATGACCCCACTAATTAATATGAGTTACCCCCACGTTATGAAAGTAATTAGTGGGAAAGTGGGTTGGCTAAACCATTATGGGCTTTGAACTTGTTGGGTTGGGTCTAGAAATACCAATGTACACAAGTATTTAACATTCTTTGGATCTCAGACTCTATTTCTATGGGAGGTAAGTTATCTACATCTTACCCTTCTCATACCCTGTCATAGCTTTGTTATTGGTGAGATTTACTAAGTATGATGATGATGATAATGATTTGATTAATAGCATCTATATTGCTCATATTTAGACCCTTTGTGTACTTATACAATATGTTTCCTTGTTTGATACCTGATGGTAATGACGAAGCGGTTTGATTTATACTAGTTTGATGCAGTTCTTGTTCTAAACTGAAATTGTGGTCGTCTTTTTTGGATTGATAAAATGGAACTTCTAAAGCTGGTTATGTTTTCGGTCGGGAAAGAGTATGGGTATATAAATAGATGGAGAAAGAATAATGTGCAATGTGGTTTCCAACACAAATTTAACAACTTATAATTACGCACCAAGAAGTTCATGGTTCCAGGTCAAATCGTTTAGCTACATAGGTCGGGTCAACCCTCTTAACATAGTTGGTTTGAGAGTTGACGCATTTATAAAAAATTTCAGCATCTCATAGACTTGACGAAATTTCCACTCCTTGTTGAAAAGTTTGGTTCAACCTTTGATAGCATAGCTTTTACAACTATGTTAAAGAAATTATATTTGTCATAAATATTTTAATTTAGATATAAATGTATATAGTTTTTTTAACTTTTAACATGGTAATTAAATTTATCTGGTTTCATATTATTATATTACTAACTTTAGAGCCCGTGTAACGCACGAAATGATCTAAATATTAAGTTACAAATAAAATAATACATAATATATATATATATATATATATAAATGCATTACATCTATGCTTGTACATTATACATAAATTAATTTTATTTTATATCAAAAAATGATTTTTTTCCAAAAAAAATAAATATGAACTTAATAAAAAAATAATGTACGCGTAAAAACATACCCAAGAACACTCAACTATTGTAAATTTATTCTCAGTATCATATATGCAAAATTGAAAGAAATTTGGTTATGAAACAATTTCGAAGAATACTTCTCATATAATAATAGTTTTAAGTTACATCATGAAAAAGATTTTGATAAGTTTGAGGGACTTCTCGACTTTGCCAATTGACAAAAAAAAATAACAGGTTAACCTGTTCAATTTTGATAATGTTTTGCTTCACTTGAACATAATTTTGTACGACATGCTTCAAATTCAACATTCTGATCACTACTAAAAGAAAAGTCAATGCTGACACAAATGTTTATAATTGATAAAAGTTATAAGCATTAATAGGCCTGGAGGTGGCATGTCGGAAGTGTTTATCATTTTTTCTTAAATTTTAATAGTTATGGAGAAATACTCAATGTGCAAAATTCTAAATCTTTTGCCTATTTTTAAAAATGTCCTTAAAAATATATTTGAGATCCAATCACATTTGAATTTCTAACTTTCATTTGTTTTACGTTTTCAAGTCAAAACTTTGAACCAGTAACAAGTTTGACGATAAATCTATTTGTATGTTTTAATTTTTAAAAATATTCAGATGACCCTTTTTTACCCATAACACATTTGAGCAAAATGTAGTTAATTTGTACCAAACGATTTATTAACTAATTTTTAACCATTAACAATCAATTTTAGTTCCTCAAAAACCCGAAACAATCATTGATAAAGAAAACCCAAAGAAACTAACTATGATAAACTTTATTATATTTGAAATTGAATGGTATATAATATCCTTACAATTTAACAAAATTAACCAAAAAAATAGATAGATTTAAATCATATATTTATAGTTTATAAATTTATATGACGATGTACAAAAAAAACAATAGATAAATGGATTTATTTAAAAAAAAGGATAAACTTTTAAGCATATATTTATAATTTAATAATTAAAAAGTTAATTTGTAAATTGAAGCATATTAGAGTTTTTTTTTAAATTTTTTTTATTTACAATACATAGTATAATATGTTAATGATAACATTTAAAATTATATACTTTTCAATAGACAAAATGGCAAAACTCGTCCTTTATGTTTACATGGTTTTTCAGTGGACGTTCTTTAGCGAAACAAATGTCAGAAAACATCCTCTATGATTAATAAACTTATCACGTTTTGTCCTTTCGCTTTAACCCAGTTAAGTTTTTTCGTTAAATGGCTTGCACTTGAGGGTAGTTTCGTAAATTCAGCACTGTTATTTAATAATAATAAATAACCATCTTCTTTATCAAAACAAAACATCTGTGGCTGTGTATTCATTCTCTCTGTCACCGGCCACCACCACCACCGGTTTCAATTGCCGACCACCACCGCACCTCCTGACCACCACTATCGCACCGCCGCCCGGGTACGATTACATCTACTTAATCGTGTCAAATACACAATTTCTCTACAATCTTCCACCACAAACACCAACCCACCACCATCAGGCACCAACCGACCATCATCACTCGCGACCATCCAACCTCATCTTCAACAATGGTAACAACAGAGGAACAACGGTGACCACTTAGTGGAAAATCACAATCGATCGATGCTCGATTTCAAACTTGAAAACCCTAGATTCTTTGAGTCAACCTAATTAGCTCCAGTTTATCTATTCGGGTCTTCGTGTCATCAATGTCAAACAGATCTAAACTCGAATCGTTGGGGGTTACGTTTGCGGCAAGCAAGATTAGAGTTTGTTTATGCCCGGCGGCGGTGGTGGTGGGATACGCTGGCTGTAGCGAGTGTAAAAGGTTTAAGAGTGAATTTTTAAAGGGTTTTTATCTGCCGTTGAGTTGGAGATGGTGGCTGCGATGGAGGTTGAAGACGGTAGCGCCGGTTGATGTTGGAGATGGTGGTTGCGTAGAGGCTGGAGGAGACGATGTGTGTGGTGGTGGTGATTGGCTGGGTATCTGGTGGAGGTTAGTGGTGGTGGTTTAAACACACACAGAGAGAGGTGGAGACAATCATTTTAGTTTTAGACCAAAATTTTAAGTCAATTACACAAATAACCCCTGAGGGGGTAAAAAGACTAAATTGCCCTCACATGAGGTTCACATGACTGGATTTAACGAGAAAAACTAACCCTCGTTAGTGAAAAGGACGAACCGTGCAACGTTTTTTGAACATAAAGGATGTTTTCTGACATTAAGTTTGCCAAATGACGTCCATTGAAAAACTGTGCAAACATAAAGGACGTCTTTTGTCATTTTGTCTTTCAATATTTAATAAACAGGGATTGCTGATTTTTAGATTTTATCTAGTATGTTCTGAAATATATATTTTAACAATATACAGTAGTATAATATATAAATATTTATTTTTATAAAAGTGTATAATATATAATATAAATAAATAAAGTAAAAAAAAAGTGAATAATTATTATTTATGACGTATATTAGTTTTAGTGGGAAAAAAAATTATATAACATATATTAGTTTCGATGGAAAAAAATTATGAAGATAGTTTCAATGAAAAAAAATTATGAAGATTAACTATATACCGACACGTATCTATATCTATTTTACTTTACTAGAATATATGCAATCTCATGTGTAAACAAAAAAATAGGAAGTATTCATATCTAAAGAAAACCATTATTAATTCTTTCTTACATTCTTTTAATTAATGATTTTTAGTTTTTGTAATTACAACCAAAACGTAATTACATTTGACACAAAATCTAACCCAAAAACCATCTTCCAATCTAACACCCAACTTAACCATTCAACAGTTCCTTGATCCTTGTCTTCTGGGCCGGGGTCAACCTCGTGGGAAACTTCACATTAAACTTGATCAGCAGGTTCCCTTTCTTCGCCGGGTCCTTTGATATCGGCATTCCTTCTCTAGGTACAATCTCCTCGTACTCCGGATGGATCACATTATTGATGGGTATGGTCAGATTCCTTCCATCCAGGGTGGTCAAATGGATCGTGTACCCAGTCAACGCTTCGGCTAAACTTATTCTTCGTGTCACCACAAGATCGTTGCCATCACGAGTGAATGTGTTATGAGGTTTCTCGTCAATGACAAACACCAGATCAGCTGGTATTGTGTTCGGCAGCTCGTTTCCTTTCTCTGGGAATGTGATCTTTGTTCCCTTCTTCCATCCGGGCTTGATGTTGATGTTTAGTATCTCCTCCACCGTCATCGTCTTCCTGTAATCCCAAAAAAATAAATAAATAAATAAATAAAAAATTTACTTAAGCTCGTTCAACTTAAGCTCGAATCCTTTCTTGCTCTGCTTTTAAAGCTCAGGAGAAAGGCTTTCAAACTCGGCTCAGCTTGTTTATTAAATTTATAGTTTTTACGTAATTAGAAAAATATTTAATAATGATTTAGATAAAACAAAAAATGAGGCTCTCGGCTCGTTTGTTAAATGAGTCTATTTTCAGGCCCATGTTTGTTTAAGCTCGGCTCGTTTTATATTTTATTAAAGATCAGCTTTTAGTTGATTAACTTACCCGCTAATGTCTGCAATGTCTCGTGAGATCTTCATCTTTTTGGTGGTACCCTTGTAAAGTTCTTCAAGAGTACAAGGCAAATTCCTCTCAATAGGAGCCGCCTTACGAGGACCAGACCCAGCTCCAGCTCCACTGCCACTTCCAAACGCACCACCGCCTCCACCACCAAACGAGCTGAAAATATTATCAAATCCACCTGGACTATCACCGAACATACTACTCGAAAACCTCGTTGTTCTCACACCAGGACCATCTCCCCCGCCTCCCATTCCCCTAAACCCGAAAAACTCCGCGAAAATGTCATCCGCGTTTCGGGGATTGAAAGTGAAAGGTGTCCCTCCGCCTGTGGAAAAGAAGGTGGCTCCATCGGGGCCACCTGCATCCGGAGGAGGTACCTGACCTTTCAATCCTTCCTCACCATACTGATCGTACACCGCTCTCTTTTGCGGATCACTGAGCACCTGTATAGAATAATAAAAACTCGTGAGTACACTATATCATCGATCGATCAATTATACTATCGAGCACAACATTAATAATTACAAATAAAACTAATTAAATAATATCTTCAAATTATGATAATAATAAAAAATAACATGTTTTCTCTAATAATAAACATCAATTTCCACTAGCCTGATTTTAGGCTGTCTGTCTAGTACTTATTAACTATACATAGAGAACAAAATAATAACAATAACTATAGTCTACAGAAATACACTTAACTAAATATATCTTCTAATCTGATCATCAACTTTAAAACCAAAATTTTTAATCAGAATCCAAAATTAATAATCAACAAAATAAATTCAATTAAGTAGCAGCAGCAAATTCTGATTAACTATACCATAAATACGGAAACTAAATAAAAGTTAATAATAAAGAATAATGATAATCAGAATCCATTAATATGTTTTCTCTGATTAAATAGCAACATAATCATAAATCCTAATAATACTGGCAAGTGGCAACTAACCTGATCATCAATTTTATGATATAATATTTCTTCTGATAATTGAATTTAAGTTAGTGGAAAAGAAAAGATTAGATTAGATAACCACTTACATCATAAGCTTCAGAAATCTGTTTAAACTTGGCTTCAGCTTCCTTCTTGTTATTGGGGTTCTTATCAGGATGCCATTTCATGGCAAGCTTCCTGTAGGCTTTCTTCAAGTCATCATCTTTAGCATTCTTGTCAACCTGCAAAATCTTGTAATAATCCACACCCATCTTTTGTTTCTCTTGTTATTAGATTGATTATCAATGAATACTACTTTTTATTATTAATTTGCTTCAAATTGGAGAAGAATGGTGTGAGGGAGAGAGAGATTTATTATATATGTCTGTGAGTCCGTAAAATTTGATTGATTAAAAGAAAGGTTTTGATGAGTCTGGAAGGTACCCAAGGATGTAGAATGTTCCGGAATTGCCCAGATATGGCCACCAACGGTTCTGTTTTATATTTCTAAAATGTGTAAATAAACTATTTTCTTAAATATTTTATTAGTTTTTCTTTTTAAATATGTTTTGTTTTAATTGTTTTTTAGATACGTTAATTTCACGAAAATATTTTTTTTAGTTTTGTGACCGTAACGAACATGGATTCGCATCGACTCACCGCCGTAACACCTGTGTTTTACCGACCGCATAAACATCAAGGTTATTTTTTTTTATTTATTAGTTTTTTTTGTATCATAAGATCAACGTGTGTCATTACTATTATGAGCGTTTACTAATTCATTGTTTGGTTTTAGTTTCGTTACTATAATGAACCTAACCTTGATTTAGTGTCTATGTCGTAGCGAACCTGATCGATAATGACCGGATTTGCATTGTCACAACGCGACGAGTTTTGTTGTCTTGTTTTAACTTAAGAATACTTAAAAGGAGAGTAAACTTGTTCTAAAATCTAACACAATATTCATGACCGGTGACCAAGTATTTCATAATTAAGAATTCAGAGGATTTATAGTATGCGTGTTCTTTTATACAATTTCATATTTGGTGCCTAGTTTTTGTTTTGGGGATAAAGAGAGTGACAAATCTAAAAATTCTAGCTACCAACAGTAAAATATGGGTTAGATTAAATTTGGTCAGGAAAAAACAACAACACATCATGTTGATAAAATAGCATTAAATGGTTTAATGAAATTTGAAAACATACTTACTTTAATATAAACTAGTATGTGTACCCACGCGTTGCGACAGGACACGTTAAATGTTTTAGATGTATTTCCAACAAAACCAAGTTGTAATCCGACCCATTACCAATAAAAAACAAACTACATGTTGTAATCCAATGTAAGCAATAAAATACAAATCTAGTTCTTTACACCGTTAACGAAATGGGGAATAAAAGTGAACAATAAGAATATTTGAAACTTTATACCACAAACGAAACCATACGAAAAAACCCTCCAAATCTAAATTTACCTGAGACAAATGTGACACGAAACCGATGGAATTTTTAACCCACTTACAATTTGCAACTAATGAAATTTTCAACCTGCTTACAATTTGCAACCAGTGACCTCAAAACATTTTCAACCCACACGCTCCTTCCACAAAAACAACTGAACCCGAAATAAAAATCGATTCCTTCTAATTCATCGAACCTGCAAACCAAGTGTTTGGTACACCCATAAATAATTCAAGAAATAAGAATGCTCAGTTCACTGTAAATAAATTTTGATACAAAAAGCATGTACCTGCCAATGAGCCAATCCATGAAAAGTAACTTTGATGCAAATTTTACGAAGCACGGGGTTCACTCCTATAAGCTAAAGAGCCCAAATAAATAAATAAATGATTGTTACCTTTAAATTTACCATCTTTAGTGAGTCAACGGTTTCATAGATCATCATCTCAATCACCCCTAACGACAACATTTTGCAATCTACAACTGCATTAAATAAATATAACACACCGCAATATGATACATCATATTGCGATGTGTTATATTTATTTAATGCAGTTGTAGATTGCATATTGATGTAACATAAAAGCAGTAAATATATATTAACAATGTAAGTGCTTTGAGACTAACCTAGAATATATGTGCATCATGGATATCTACACCCAGAATACACTTAAGGTTGACTTTTTCTAAATTAATCTTAAATGTGAGTCTACAGGGAAAAGAATACTACTTGAGTATGTAGCCCATTAACTATTAACACTATGTAATATGTATATACCAAAACTCAAAAGATTATATATATTTTCAGCTAAAACTTAACCCACACATGCAGCCCATTATCCTTATTTCTTTCAAAATAATATATATGTGAGATTGCATTTTGTCTTTAAAGCCATGTGTAGGGATAATAGCTTGGCAAAATTTTATTAACCTAACCTCCATTAAGTATCAAACTGAATCAATTTAAAGTTAGAATCTAAACTTTATTATAATCACAGAAATATAAGGGGAAAAAATGGTGAATAGAGTAAATTTTCTATAGAATGAAATGGTTATAGTGAGTGACAATAGATATGATAGCTTGGCCTCCGTGCCGAGTTTTCCCAGTAGAGACCAAGTGCACCTTTAGCCTTCTTCATCGCTGCTTCCTTCAACCAATACAAATGCTTTATTAAATTAACATAACTAAAACCCATAGAACAAAACCAAATTCAAAACCCTAAGAAGTCGATGCAATTTTTAACGGACATCCAAAATAAAAACACTAAAAAGGGAAAAATAAACCAAAAGTCTCACCTGCAACGACGGATCGTCGGCGATTAAAGCATAGACAAAGATCGGAACCTGCGATGATGAAAGAAAACACGAAAAAATGAAGAACGCTTTAAGAAACAACTCACCACAACCATTTGATCAACGTTTGCAGGTAATCTGACAACCGACTGCGCGTCACCGTTCGATGAGCGCTTGCGATACCCTAGTCGGTGGTTTTACCTCTTCCTCTTTTCCTTCATCGTAATTGGGTGTAAGAGAGAGAAAGTAAATGAATGTGACAATCCAAAATAAAGTTTGTTGTAGTAGTACATAAGGCAAAATAATTTGTACAATCAGTAGAATTCCTCTCACAAAGCCAACTTGCTTTTTAAATATATATACTAGCAAAAGTGTCCACGTGTTGCTGCGAGTTCACGTAAATTATCCCCTCGTATTGGCTTATGATATTTTGTGTGGTGTGTAATAGCTTATCAGTGTGAGCGCGTTGCCGCAAGTGCATATGATTTGTTAGACTTTTTTGTGTGGGGGTACATACTAAAACATTGACGTATGTATATATAGGATGCATTATGTTTTGTGAAATATTTATTAATAAAGTAGGTTTATGGGTTTTGTGATTTTTAATTGAATGTGTATTAATTTGTAAGTAGTTAGAATTGAAATCTAATAAGGACATGAAAGCAATGCTCAAATTGAAGCCATAAAGTTGTCTGTCAACGAATTGTAAAAATTGTAAAGTTGTGGGCATACGTGATTTGATTGTGCACATGCAGACAAGCATATGCATATATTGGGTAGATGTTGTTATAAAGTGACTGATACTTAACTTACAGAAACAAAAGGTTTTATTTTTGACATTACAAACTGACAAGTAGGAATGCGACAGGAATTAAGAAAACCATAAGGCAGACATACTTAAATAGCGGGAGAGACAAGGGTCTCAGTGAAGACTGCCCTTTTTTTGTTGGTAAACCGGTTCATGCGATAGACACATCCCAAGGGTTTGGTGAGGACCCAAATCTGATATACTATTGTTGTGCCGGCCATGGCGAACAGTTTTTCGTTTGTAACGTAATGGGTAATGAGGATCCACCAGTGCAAGGATATTGCTGGAATTGCGGGAGTTGTGAGGATCCACTAGTGAACATGAAGATCCACTTATCTCGAAGCAGAGACCATAGGTTGTATGATATGTTGCGGGTTCCATGAGTTAGGAGCATGTGTAGCGAGTTTTCAATGTTTCCCAAATGGGTACCAAAGCAAAATGCTTCAATGTATGTGCCAAGCGTCATAACACAATGTTAAACGAAAAAGAAGATAAATATTGTTTAAAAGAAAATAAAAGAAAACTAAGGATGTGGTTTGATATCGGTAACATAAATTATTGTTTAAAAATAAAAAATATTAAGTTCAGGGATGTATGATAAGTTTATTGAAATTAAGGGGTAGAAAGCCTAGTTCAGGGATGCATGATAACGTAAGTTGGTTAAAAAACGAAAATAAAAAACAAATGAAAGCCTAGTTTACATTTTACTAATACGGTATATAAATACAACTAATATGTGCAGTAGTGTATTACATGTCAACTCATTCCTAGTTTTAAACATTTTATTCCGTCCACCCCAAAATAGGCGTAGTAGTGTGTATCGAGCGTATAAGTGTAAGTCTAATACGTTAATTCCATCAATTTATTGGCCCCTACGTCAACTGTATATGATTTAGTCGGTATGAGGCTGACAGTTTCATTATATAAGTACACAAATTTGGTATATGGAAAGAAATCAAAAATCTCTAAATGACCAAATCACTCTAGTAGGAAACCCGTGAGATGCTGCAACAGGGACAATTTACATCGCATTACTCCTTGTTAGTGCAAGACTTCTGGACTCGATCAACACCCAAAAACCGAACACAAATTGCCTCTCATTTGTCATTGTTTCCGATGTACTCGCGCATTCAATAGGATATCCTTCACAAAGAATATAATAAATTTGTAGGGTCAAGTTATTATACAAAGGCGGACTAAAATGAGAACGATTAAAAGGATTTATAGCAAAAAAAACCTCTAAAAAATAATGAAAATTAATAAAAAAAATCATAACTAATATTTTAATAAGAAAACGAAAAATGTAAAAATACAAAAATGTTCCACCGTCTTCCTCGTTCTAAAAAAACCTTGAAAATGACACAATGTTGAGGGAAAAAGATTATTGTGTCTTTTTGTTTATCATTATGTTTTGTGTTTATTTTCGTCATTGATTGTGTCTTTTTCTTGATATTGTGTTATATTACTCAACATTGTGTTATATTAGTTGTATATAAATACAACTAATATGTGCAGTAGTGTATTACATGTCAACTCATTCCTAGTTTTAAACATTTTATTCCGTCCACCCCAAAATAGGCGTAGTAGTGTGTATCGAGCGTATAAGTGTAAGTCTAATACGTTAATTCCATCAATTTATTGGCCCCTACGTCAACTGTATATGATTTAGTCGGTATGAGGCTGACAGTTTCATTATATAAGTACACAAATTTGGTATATGGAAAGAAATCAAAAATCTCTAAATGACCAAATCACTCTAGTAGGAAACCCGTGAGATGCTGCAACAGGGACAATTTACATCGCATTACTCCTTGTTAGTGCAAGACTTCTGGACTCGATCAACACCCAAAAACCGAACACAAATTGCCTCTCATTTGTCATTGTTTCCGATGTACTCGCGCATTCAATAGGATATCCTTCACAAAGAATATAATAAATTTGTAGGGTCAAGTTATTATACAAAGGCGGACTAAAATGAGAACGATTAAAAGGATTTATAGCAAAAAAAACCTCTAAAAAATAATGAAAATTAATAAAAAAAATCATAACTAATATTTTAATAAGAAAACGAAAAATGTAAAAATACAAAAATGTTCCACCGTCTTCCTCGTTCTAAAAAAACCTTGAAAATGACACAATGTTGAGGGAAAAAGATTATTGTGTCTTTTTGTTTATCATTATGTTTTGTGTTTATTTTCGTCATTGATTGTGTCTTTTTCTTGATATTGTGTTATATTACTCAACATTGTGTTATATTAGTTGTATATAAATACAACTAATATGTGCAGTAGTGTATTACATGTCAACTCATTCCTAGTTTTAAACATTTTATTCCGTCCACCCCAAAATAGGCGTAGTAGTGTGTATCGAGCGTATAAGTGTAAGTCTAATACGTTAATTCCATCAATTTATTGGCCCCTACGTCAACTGTATATGATTTAGTCGGTATGAGGCTGACAGTTTCATTATATAAGTACACAAATTTGGTATATGGAAAGAAATCAAAAATCTCTAAATGACCAAATCACTCTAGTAGGAAACCCGTGAGATGCTGCAACAGGGACAATTTACATCGCATTACTCCTTGTTAGTGCAAGACTTCTGGACTCGATCAACACCCAAAAACCGAACACAAATTGCCTCTCATTTGTCATTGTTTCCGATGTACTCGCGCATTCAATAGGATATCCTTCACAAAGAATATAATAAATTTGTAGGGTCAAGTTATTATACAAAGGCGGACTAAAATGAGAACGATTAAAAGGATTTATAGCAAAAAAAACCTCTAAAAAATAATGAAAATTAATAAAAAAAATCATAACTAATATTTTAATAAGAAAACGAAAAATGTAAAAATACAAAAATGTTCCACCGTCTTCCTCGTTCTAAAAAAACCTTGAAAATGACACAATGTTGAGGGAAAAAGATTATTGTGTCTTTTTGTTTATCATTATGTTTTGTGTTTATTTTCGTCATTGATTGTGTCTTTTTCTTGATATTGTGTTATATTACTCAACATTGTGTTATATTCAGTCTAGCGTTGTGTTATATTTTGCAATTTGTTGTGTCTTTTTTTTTGTTTATGATTGTGTTGTTTGTTCATTTTAGGCATTGTGTCTTTTCGTCGTTTTTTTTTAACGAGAATGATGGGGGAAACAATTTGGTTTTCAAATTTTTTTTGTTTTTTATTTATATGTATTGAGTTATGATTTTTTATGGGTTTTTTTGTGTGAACACAAACCCTTCTCACACTTTTTATGTTTATCTCCCTTTGTATTTTAACTTACCCTAAATTTGTATACTTATAACTCTTTAGGACTTAAACTTGAGATTCATCATTTATTCATCTACAAATTCTCAATAAAATAAAATATTAAACATAGTTCGTTATGGTAATATTATTAGGGGAAGTTTTCAGCCCATCTTCATACAAATTGGTCGGCGAGAGTTTTACTCTTTATATGACGAATTGATTATGTTATGGTAAAATATTTATCCAAAAGAGAATAAGTCATTTGGGTTTATGGGTTGCAACATGAAAATGGACAAAACTATGGTTACCATGAGACAACTTGGACAACAAAGAATCCTGATAAAAAACATTGAGCTATAAAACACTAATTCAATAAAATTAAGAGTATGTGTGTTTTGTAGCTTGACGGTAGCTGAACTTACCTTGATGTGCGTGCGTGGGTGTGGTATAAATATTAAATAGATGGAATGATTTGCTTTTGCACAAGATCGTATTTTAAATTTATAAAAGTGATTTCTACAAAGACTAAACACACACAAAATAGGCAAGTGTATCTATCGTATATGTAGAATAGTATTGGTAAGAACCAAGTATCGATTCGTGGACACAAATTTTTCTAATGATAAATCGTTGTTTTACTTTAATCGAAGGTTTTAATCATTTTGGGGTTAATTTTGGAACTTTTTATAAAATATAAATAATTATATATATAATATATAGGACGAGAGATTCTAAACGAGTTGTTCAATTATGCGAATGTTACCATCTAAGATCAAGAATCCTATCCATTTTAGCATTGATGATTAATATTCAAACATATGGTAAACTTGCCATAGCAATATATGATAGATAGCTCCTTAAACCTTAAGTGAGCATCTTTGGCACTAGGGAGGTAACATGCTCATTTTAAATTCGACCATTTCCTAATGTCATGCCACCTCCAAAATGTCAATTTAAGTTGGCAAGTAAAGTAGAAAGATTAGGATTGACTCCGATTTCTCAAATACCAATTCTAACAACTTCGGGTGGTTTTAGTTAACTCACACAACCTCCCCTTGGTTGATTTAAGTAGGTTATACTTACACATTCCATTAACATATGATTTCTTTAACTAGCATGATATCCTAAGCAAAGCCAATTTAGGATTACCAAGACTTAGAAAAATAGATCATAACTTATATCTCATCATTTCTAAGTACAATATAAGGATCCATGTTTCGATAATATATCAAAGTATTTCTATCTTTCAAGAACATGAATCGATCATGAACGATTGCCAATAGAATTGACAACCACCAACTTTGAATTAGTGATTTAAGATGGTAAAACATTTCTCATCAAAAGATAATTGTAAGATAACCATGTACCTTACTAGACTACACCACATGTTTTAAATAATCATCAAGTAAAACAAAGCTTCTTCATAGATTTTAGATGGTAAAAGGAGTTTAGCTCATAACGAGCATGATGATAAACATTAAGATGAACGATGATAACAAATACATGATTAAACTTGGAACAATCTAACCAAATGTAGATGAATCTTCCTTCTTAATGATGATGATGATGGATGATGATGATGGTTGATGATGATGGTTGACGGTGATGACCTCCAAGCCTTCAAACTCTTCACTAAATCTTCTATGTGAGTGTTAGTGTGTGTTTTAATAAGAGAAAACCGGATAAAATTCTTTTAAAGGCACACTTCTCAAATGACACAAGAGCCTCTATTTATAGGCTGTCTAGAAGTAGAAGCACGGCCCCGTGATTTATTAAGCACGGCCTCGTGTCTACGTGTCCCAGTTGCATGTTGTCAGATCGTACATGATGACTCACCACGTCCCCGTGCTTCCTGAGGCACGACCCCGTGTATTTTAGTGACATGTGCTAAATTCATTATGTCTTTTCTGGTGGACGTCCACGACCCCGTGGCGGAGAAGCACGATCCCGTGCTTTTGTTCCCAGTTTTTGTCTTTTCTTGTAGATTTTTGTCTTTTCTAGTGTTAAGAAGCATGGGGGCGTGTTTCTTGAGGCATGGGGGCGTGTTTCTTTGTTTTTCTTGTGTTTTCTTCTGTTTTTCTTCGTCTTTTCGCTTGTTTCTTCGTTTGGGGCTTGGTTTCACCTGAAATTACATTTTATTATGATAAGTAGCCTTTTGTGCTATGTTATTCAATATAATTACAGTTTTTAGAGATTATTTGATGCTAAAAAGATGTATATTTTTATGTACATCAAACATCCCCACACTTGAACATTGATTAACCTCAAGCAATCCACTTATAATATTCTCTTGAAACAGCAAGTTAGGACCATAGCTTAAACGTCCCCTATTAAAGCTCCAAGAAGATGGAAACAAAATAACCAACCTTAGATCATAGGAATATTTGTAGTGATATATAAAAAGGTGATTTGTTTTTATGAGTTTCTGTTTATGCAAAACGTCACGTTCTCACAATGTTCACTCACACTCGGTTTTATATCTGTTCATCCCTGCGATGTATGTATGTGAACACTCTTAGCCAAAATGTGACATGTGACAAATAAGCTTGTAACAAGTTCAAATCTCTACCTTTGTGAAGGGTTGAATAGATCAAAAGGTAATAATGGTTGGTTTTGGGTAAGAAGGGATTTTGGTATTGGTGGTCCGAGGGTTTGAGTTAATGGTGGTGAGGATGCTAAATACAACTTTTGCTGATTGTCGGGGATCTTGATATATCTTCGATGGTTAGCTCTTTCTCCCGATATATATATATATATATATATATATATATATATATATATATATATATATATATATATATATATATATATATATATATATATATTTAAATACCTAGTGACTCTTTTAAGGTCATATCATCAAGACCAGTTTTGTCGAGGATGTGGATTAGTTCTCCCTCAATCCTGTTCTGAACATAACTCCCAACTCTAATGGATCTTTCGGCTTTGAGCCTAATAGCCCCCATCCTCATTAGTTCGTTATATTCATGATGAGACTGAGTTTGACCTACATCTTCCTTCGTGGGACCAGTTTCCGCAGCCTAAACATCGTTCATATCCTTTTGCTTTTCTTTTCATCGCGCTTTTGGAAATTCCACAAAATGGTGACCTTTGTTTATCTTGGCGCCACTTTTTCCTCACCTCATTGCTAAAGATAAAGATTCTCTCCCTAAGTTCCGGAGGCAACCTAGGTTTTGCGAAATGTATGCACCAAAGGGATTTGAAATCGAAAGAACGCATTTCCAGTTCTTTAGGGTCTGCCGGTAAAAGACCAGTGTTGTATTTTACCGGTGAGATGGGTAAAGTGATATGGTAAGGTTTTTTAGGGTTTTATGATTTGAAGAATGGTTTGATGGGATTATGACAATATTACCTTCTTGCTTATATAACACCTCGTGTGGTCTTGAAACGAATAATTGCAACAAGTTCTAAATCACATGAAACATGTGACTCACTCAAAGCTTCCGAAAAATATTTATATGGCATGAGGTTTATCTCACAGTAACGGAGGGATTGGGTCGTATAACTCCATATTCTGCATAAATTTCTTCTCAAAATTACAAAATTCCTTTTTACTTTTTCACTTTTCAGTTATAGTAGATTAATAATTGGTTATTTGCAAAAACTTTTTCTTGGATTTTTCTTTAGGTTTTGTTGTAAAAATAGTCTTTGTTTGCTGCAAAAAATTTCGTTGATTATACTAATAGAATAACCCATATTATTTTTGGGTTTAGACCCGATTTGGTCAATTCGAGATATTTTATGGTTAAACTAAACCTAGAATGATGAACTTGAACAATACAATTGTTAAATTATCATACCATTTTCACGGAATTGAAGATTTGATGAAGAAACTAGTGAAATATGGAATGGTCGGTGGTTTGTCGTCTAGAAACGAAGTGAATGTTAGGGTTGATGTTTGGGAAAAGTTATTTAATGATTTAAAAATCGTAACTGTTCTGGGGTCAAAAGCACGGCGCCGTGCTTTTGGAAGCACGGTACCGTGCTGCATGATGCAGACAGTATTTCTTTTGATTTTTGTTTATTTGTCGAGCTGGTTTGTTTTTTTTTTACTGATTTTTTTGCTGGTTAGTTTAAGAGAGTAATTAAAAGTCCTAAATTTCATTAAAAACATAAAACATAAAACATAAAACATAAATACATAATTAAACATAGAGGAAGTACAACAACAATTCTCCATCCTAACACATAATACTAGCGGGAGCAACTTCAACTTGAAACAAAGTTGGGACTTCAATGAACACCATTCCCGAACAGGTCTTGGATGTGGGGACGTGCTCGTTTGGCTTCCAAGAGCTCAGAAAGCTTTTTGTCGAGCTTAACGATTTTTCGGTTGAGAAAGTTGAGCTTGGAAGTCACATCTTTGCGGTGGCCATCCACAACATGGAATTTTCTGTGACATTCGTCAATTTCAGGTTAACCCAGTTAACTCAACTCCGTCAATTCAAACTTAAAGATCATTGAATCTATAACGCACACCTCATTACATTTAAACTAGGGTTTAAATGACGCTTGACAACTACTACATGTGTAGTCTTTCGGGAATTGCACCGAAACGCAAACGAGTTGACGCAAACAATTGGTGAATAAACGAAAAACGTCAAAACAATAATTTTGTGATAATTATGTGTTAGACTTATGTGTTATGTGATAACATGGTATAAACGTTAACTCAATGTGCTAGAACTAGCTAGTTAAGCTAGAAAAGTAACATTTGGAAGTTGAGGGACTAAAGTGTAACATGTTATTATAAATAATAACATAAACTAAAACCCTAACACTCTTTCTCTCCCTCCCAAACCCGACGGCAGCTCTAAGCACCCCCCCTTGCGATCGGCCTCATATACACACATACAATCAAGATTGTTCAAGTTTGATTGAAGATTAAGGTGTTAGGAAGGTATAAACAACTATCCTATGCATCCTCTATGCTTAATTTCGATTTTAATGGGTTAATTATAAACCCTAGGTCTGATTTTTATATGTGATGGTGTTCATGTGTCTTGTTTTGATTGAAAGATGTATTGATTGTCGAATTGATAGCTAGTATTGGTGCTATTGCATGTTAATTGTTGTGTCTTTGAGTTTGAGATCAAATAAAACCCTAACCATGTGTGTATGGTGTAATTGATATGCATGGATAGTGGTTATAGTGTCTAGAATGTTATATGAATGATTTGTGGTCCATAGATAGTTAATATGTTGAGTTTGGATGCAAACAGTTTCTGGACAGATTGTGTTGTTGATGTTCAATTGACTGTAACGGGGTGTAAATGTGAACATTGGTTGAGATAATTGATACTACAGTAAACTAGGTTGAGTCTAGTTTCTAAAGAATGTAAATTTGCAATTTTTGGACGTGTAAAAGTTAACCTTTATGATTTTACAAAAACGTGGTGCAAAGCTGAGTTGTTAGACCTTCTGTTAGGTTGTTTTGTAAATGTTATATCTCATGAACCACGAGACCAATTGGGTTGGTTCTACTTCTGGAAGTTGATTTGTTGAGTTAGGAACCTAACCCAAGTGGTCTTTCATTTGTTGGATTTTTCATTTAACGGGAATTTCAAATAACATTCTGTTGCGCATGAATTTGACTGTTATGAGCTTGCTGTAATGTTTTGATCATTATGAGAAATCTATGTGGAATAAAAATAAAATAAAACATGTTCTGGAAACCTAACACATATATGCTTTTGTGATGATTTTTGGTAAATTAATTGAGATGCTATGATCGGTGGAATAGTACAGTCTTTCAAGTAGAATTTCTGTCTCGGTGAAACTAGTTGCTGAATTTTGTGAAAATGCATGAAACATGATACTTGCTATATAATTGTTATGTTTTGACCAAATTGCCCCTGTGGGGAATACTTGTTAAATAGTTGTCGTGTTTTGACCAAATTTCCCTTGCGGGGAATAATTGCTAGTTAATTGTTATGTGTGACCAAATTGCCCTTACGGGGAGTAATTGCTAGTGATGTACATTATTAATACATGACACGTAAATAATTGCTCACACATGCAACGTATCACAGATGTACTTGTTAAAGTCACACACGATTCACAAACGAAACACGAAATATATTGTGTGCATAGGTATTATGTGCCGAGTCTAGAGACTCGATAATATTTCCGACACTTAGAAAAATCTCTTTGTTGTTTTAGAACGCTAGAGAGAGTTTTTCTGTGACACGCATCCTTTGGTGAATTATTTTGGGAAATACTTCGCAAACAGTGAGTTTCACTTACCCCTTTAAACTGTTTTAAACGCTTTTCACTTGGGGGAGATAACATACTCCGATAAACGCATTTAAGATTTTGTTAGTAAATTATATATCACTTGTAAAGGCTAAGTGGCAAACGAAACATTTGAAGTCCTACACATCGAACCGGTTAATATTTGGAATAGCGAGTCACTGTTGAGTAGTACTACTGGGTTTGACAAACCCCACCCAACTCTAAACTCGACTGGAGGTCGAGCGGGTGTAATTTTGGCTAACACGTACCATGGTCTGGATGACCTGGTGACATGGCACTTGATAAACAGTCAGCTTCGGTGTCGAACACTTAGTAATACTTGTTTTATAGGCTAGCTACCTATAGATATATAATTGATTTAACACTATCTGGTAAACGCTAAACGCTAAACGCAAAACGCTAAACGCTTTATTTTATATAAACTTGTGAACTCACCAACCTCGTGTTGACACTTTTAGTATGTTATTCTCAGGTAGCCGAGGCGGGCGCGCGGTATAGGATCATGCATTGCTTGAAAACGCTTTTGTTTATGCAAACTATTTTAAACTGTTATCATTGGGTTTTAAGTCGTCCTGCGTGACGCAACATTTGTTTTATGGTTTTTACGCTTCCGCATTAATTACTCGTAAACGTTTTGTGGTTTGAAAACTTTGTTTTATGGTTTGATTATAACTAATGAATCCGATCCTATTAGTTTACAACCTCTGACGGTAAAACTCCGTTAGTGGATTTTGAGGGTGTGACATTTTCGAACCTCAGTAGTTCGACTTTGTTGATTAGCTCGATTACGCGAGCTTCGGTTTGAATGTTGCTTTCAACTTGGTCTCTCATGATGAATTTAGTTTCATGACCTCCTCCTCAAGATTTGAGGAAGATTCATGGTGCTTGCCCTTCCTCACTGGCCTCCATTCAGCCTTCTTGCTTTCTATTTTAGTAATGTTGTGTTTGGTGTGAATGGAATAGTGAGTTTATGTATGCATTATATAGAGACTGGAAAGTTGAACACGGCCCCGTGCTGCTAGGGGAATAAATGTTTCTGAGTCAGAGAATTGTACGGAGTCAACGCGTATCATGCTGAAGATTCTAGGGTGACCACGGCCTCGTGCTTAGGGAAGCACGACCCGTGCTTTTTGTCACATATGATTTTCTTGAAAATTTCAGCAAAACGCGAGAGCTGGAATTCTTATAATGATGTTTAGTATGATAATTTAGAAGTTTAGTCATCCTAAAAATTACTTTTATTTAAAAAGGTCCTAAAACAAATACGGGATAAGCCCGGTTTTCCTAAAAAATAAGAAAATATTCGGGTTAAGCCCGAAATCCTAACACATTGTGCGTAATGCACTTGTTTACACATAAAAGTAGAAAATTGAGTTTCCTAGATGTCCCTGAAAGGCTCTCCTCCTCCGAATGATCCTGGTGGTGGAAAGTACGTGAAACCGAGAACTTGAAACTGGAGTTGTTCGTTGATGTCTCGGAGTTCCATTTTCATGTTTTCCATGGATTCGGTGAGTTGAACAAGGCGCATCTCAACAAGGAGGTTCATTTCGGTGAGTTCCATTTTCATGTTCTCTTGTAGTTTCAAGAGAAGCTCGGTTTTGGAAACATGGCGGACATCGTTTCTTGGTTGTCGAGGAACGGGAATTGCTTCACTCATTTCTGTGGGCATGTTGAATTTTTCAGAGAGGAGTGTATTGGCTTTGGTTGGTGGAAGGAATGCATTGGCAAGAGGTGCCTTTTATAGCCAACCAGACACCTAAACCCGGCCCCGGGCTATTGGGAGCACGCCCCCGTGTTTTTGCTCTAAAAATTCTGTTACAAACCAGTCTGACTGAGATTTTTGCAGCGAAGATTCCGGCCCGCAATATTTGGCACGGGGTCGTGCTTTTGGAAGCATGCCCCCGTGTTTTTTTTTGTTTTTTTTACGTATTTACAAGGCCTAGTTTTGTGAAGGTCTTGGCCATACCTTGTTTTCTTGATTTCCTATTCAGGGAGTTGGAGGGCCAATACCTCCAGAACTTCTTCAAATGGTCCATCGATATATGGCTTTAATCGATGTCCATTTACTTTGAACTTTTGGCCATTTGAATTTGAGATCTCAACTGTCCCATAGTCAAAAACTGATTCAACTATGTATGGACCTGTCCATCGAGATTTCAATTTTCCTGGGAAAAGACGTAAACAAGTGTTGTATAACAGTACACGGTCGCCAGCTTGGAATTTCTTGTTTCCTTTTAAATGGGCGTCGTGCATGGCGTTTAGTCTTTTACTTGTAAGACTAGGAATTTTCATAGGCTAATGTTCTTAGTTCCTCGAGCTCGTGAATTTGATCTTCCCGGTTTATGACGGTGGACGTTAGATCAAAGTTTACTGCTTTGAGAGCCCTGTAGGCTTTGTGTTTTAATTCTACTGGTAGATAACATGCTTTCCCGTAAACGAGTTTGAAGGGTATCGTTCCTATGGGGGTTTTGTAAGCCGTCCTGAGGGGCCCACAAAGCGTCATCTAACTTTTCTGCCCAATTCTTGCAATTCATTCCTATAGTTCTTTCTAAAATCCTTTTAATTCCTCGATTCGAGACCTCCACTTGCCCACTAGCCTGAGGGTGATATGGTGTTGCCAGTCGGTGGAAAATTCCATATCGTGCTAAGACTTTGTCCATCAAAGCGTTACAGAAGTAGATACCTCTGTCGCTGATTAGGGCTTTTGGAGTGCCGAATCGTGAAAATAACTTTTTCAGGAATCTTACAACTACTCGAGCATCGTTAGTGGGAAGAGCTTTTGCTTCTACCCATTTAGACACGTAGTCGACTGCTACAAGGATGTGTTATTTCCGAAAGGGTTAGGAAATGGGCCCATGAAATCTATTTCCCATACATCAAAGATTTCACAAATTTGAATGCCCATTTGAGCCATCTCATTTTTGGATGAGATGTTCCTGGCTCTTTGACAAGCATCGCATGCTTGGATCAAAGCATGTGTATCTTTGTATATGGTGGGCCAGAAGAATCCTGCATCAAACACTTTTCTGACCGTAGTGGCGGTACCGTGGTGCCCACCAGTTGGTCCTCCGTTGCAGTGTTTGAGAATATCTAAGGCTTCCTTGCCTAATACACACCTACGAATAAATTGATCAACGCCTATTCTAAACAAGTATGGATCTTCCTAGAAATAGAATTTAAGGTCGGAGAAGAATTTCTTCCACTGTTGATGAGCATGTCCTTTTCTTAGGATTCTACAAGCTAGGTAGTTTGCGAAGTCAGCATACCAAGGACTTTCGTCTTTCTCCTCTATGACCGCTTGAATATGCATGAGAATTTCATGTGGGAAGTTATCGTTGATAATTTTCTTGTGAAATTCTTCTGAAGCTGGGCATTCTAAACGTGAGAGGTGGTCTATGGCGACATTCTCTGCTCCCTTTTTGTCTTTGACTTCTATGTCGAATTCTTGGAGTAGTAGGATACATCGGATAAGTCTGGGTTTGGCATCTTGCTTGTTGAAGAGGTAACGTATTGCGGCATGGTCGGTGTAGACTATGGTTTTGGAAAGAACTAGGTAGGATCTTAACTTTTCAAAAGAAAAAACTACTCCTAACAACTCTTTTTCTGTTGTTAAGAGTTTTACTAGCATAGTAGATAGGGTGAAAATGTTTTTCCTTGCGTTGTCCGAGTACGGCTCCAACTGCAAAGTCACTTGCATCGCATGATTTCGAATGGAAGGGTCCAATCGGGTGTAGTCATGATTGGTGCGTTGACAAGTTTGTCTTTTAATATGTTAAAGGATTCAACACATTCTTCAGAGAAAACGAATGGTGTGTCTTTCTCCAGAAGTTTGGTCATAGGTCTAACAATTTTTGAGAAGTCTTTTATGAAGCGACGGTAGAAACCTGCGTGACCTAGAAAACTTCTAATGGCTTTGACTGAAGTTGGCGGTGGAAGTTTGGATATGGTTTCTATTTTGGCTCTATCAACTTCTAGTCCTTCTTGAGAAATCTTGTGACCGAGAACAATGCCTTCCTTTACCATAAAGTGGCATTTTTCCCAGTTGAGTACTAAGTTTACTTCTTCACACCTAGCCAACATTTTGTCTAGGTTTTTCAGACAATGATCGAAGGAGTCTCCAAAGACTGACAAGTCGTCCATGAAGACTTCCATAGAGTTTTCGATCATTTCATGAAAGATGGCCACCATGCAACGTTGGAAGGTGGCTGGAGCATTACATAGTCCAAATGGCATTATTCAGTAGGCGAAGGTTCCATACGGACATGTAAAGGTAGTTTTCTCCTGGTTTTCAGGAGCAATGGGAATTTAGAAATATCCAGAAAATCCGTCAAGAAAACAGTAGAACATTTTTCCAGATAGTCACTCAAGCATTTGATCGATGAAAGGAAGTGGAAAATGATCTTTTCTTGTGGCGTCATTAAGCTTCCGGTAGTCAATGCAAACTCGCCAGCCTGTGATGGTTCTCATTGGTATCAACCCGTCCTTTTCATTCATTACGACCGTCATTCCTCCCTTCTTGGGTACTACTTGAACGGGACTTATGATATGGGCTAAATTATATATAAATATTATAGATTTTTTCTACATTTTAAATAGCTCTTTACTTTTTTTTTATTTAATATTATTCTCAACTGACACATATTTTGAATTTTAAAGTTTTTGAGAGACAACGAGCTAATATGACTAAAAAATTATTGTGTTCATATACACCCGATGCATTTTTATACACTCTATTGAATATTAATTATGTCATAAAAGCATCGATTTAGTTATAATATGATAATAACGTGTTTTTGTTGGGTTTATGTGAAAATGATAGTAATAAATTATTATATATAATAATTAAGAAGTTTGGCGACGCAATCATGTGATTGGTCGCCAAACTTCTTATTTGCTTTTAGTTTGTTTTACATCATCAAATTCGTGTCGGTTCACTACCGAAAATGCGGGGTTATTTTTTATCGTTGATACCGTCAAATGATTTCGGTCAAATTCGCGTTAGCTCACGGTCGCAACTCAAGGTTTTTTCCCCCGAGTTACTTTTTCTGGACGAATCCACGTCTGGTCAAGGCCACAACGCGCCTATATTTTTTGTTTTCGCTATGGTGTTTTTTATTTAAATATGTTAATTTGTTGAAATTTGAGTGTGGACGAATTAAGTTATTGCTTTAATTTCGAAGTCGTAACCTGATACCAACCAAACTTGTGTCCGTTCACCACCACGACACATGGTTTTCTATGTACGATTTAGTCTCGACAACGTCGATTCCGATCGAATTCGTGTTAGTTCGCAAACCCAATTCGTTGGGTATTTTTGTAAGTTTTTTTATCCCTCAATTCCATAATAAACTATTCGTATTAGTTCGCAACTACAACACACATGTTTTCTTTGTTCGCCACATTTTATTTTTTTTTTAAATATGTCTGTTGTATATTTAAAAGTGGACGAATTTATTATTTGCTTTATTTTTTGGGTCGTAACCAGATACCAATCGAAGTGTCATTGGTTCGTAACTGCAACCCGTGTTTTGTTATGTTAATTTGTTGTATTTTTGTGCTTACAAAGTATTTTTTTCCGGGGGAGGGAGGGGTTGGTAATTGCTGGTTTCGTAACTTGGCACCGATTGAATTCACCTTGACTCGCTGACACAATACACGATTTGATAAAATGTACGAGTACAACTATCAATAAGGTGAACCCGGCGCAATGCGCCGGGAATCTTCCTAGTTTAAATATAAAAAAGAGACAACGTAAGAAAGGAACAAATACTTATTTTGTGTTTTTGTTTGGTGTACGCAGGTAACAAAGAAAAAAAGAGAGACTATTTTGGCAAGGAGTTTAAATGGGAATTTCATGTACTTCAAGGTTCAACAAACTAATTATTTTAATGGGCTGACAAACAATTTACGAAAGTTGGACCATTAAAAACAGGGCTCGATCCAGTAGGTTAAGGAAAAGGTGGAAACAAGGTTTTAATATAAAAGAAACAAAAAACCCTACAAGAGGGGATATAGAGAACATTTGTGAAGACCCAAGCCCCGGTGCGGAAGCGTGAATAATCGGTATTAACGGTGGAGCTCGGATCCGGGTTAGGATCGTAACACGTATTCACTCTTGAACGATAATAATGGACGGATGTGGAGAGTTCGTTTCGATAAACAATAATAAATAAAGTAGGATGAACACTTGTATGTAATCGAAACACAATAGATAGATGTAGTAGTATGATTTCATTAACCGAATGATTGTCATGAAGAACACTCATACATACATACATTCATACATACAAAGGAACGGCCACCCGGGGAGATCTCTTCCCCGGGGGCAAACTCTCCTAATACAATAATAAATCTCACAATGAACACATGACCTAAACAAATGACCTAAGTCATCTATTTATACTAGTCTTGTGCCTTGGTCTTCACTCCACCGCCACTTGACAAGACCAAAGCAATAAAATATAATATAATGTCACCCGACAAATGCTTCAATTACTCGTTATAATATCTTGTTTTCTTTCTTTAATTTCTCATTATAAACAAGCAACGATTCGATACGTCGGTCCAAAATATAGTACCCAACAACATTATTTGTGGTGAGGGGCCGACTACTGTTTTTTGGTTTTGTCAAAGCACAACAACTTAATTGGTGGGTCTTAGTTTTTTGTGAAGTTCACGTGGAAAACGAAAAGATAGAAAGCAAAAAGAAAAGTCAAACCTTTGAAGTAAACAAATCCCATCAAGAATAGAAGGTAGTGTACGCTACTGTGTAAAACGAAGTATAAGGCAATTGGGAGAAGAAGTTCGAAATTATTATTATTAGTTATATATTTTGCTTTATAATTATTGTCATGAACTCATTTATTTTTGTTTCATACTTTATTATGTGTAGCTAAATCTTTACACTGCCTAGGTTTTGGTTGATTACTAGTTTATATTAATGGTTTGACGAATAATTATTTGACGTTGGTTGATTTAGTGTTATGGTAAAAGTTTTTAATTGGTTTGGTCATAATATTGTGAGTAATTAAATCTAGTTTATTACTTTAATATTTATTCTACTTGTGTTTAATAATTTTTGGTGATTGTTACACATGATTAGGTTGTCTACTTTGTGTTTTCAACTTGTTTGCGGTTTATGGTCGAAATAACTATATGAATAAATTATAAAAGTTTATTAGATTTTATTGCTCTATCACTAGAGAGACCGGGAGGTAATTTAGTGTTGTGTCATATTTGTCTTTTGCGGGTTTGGGTAATAATTGCACGGGAGTGAGTTATCCTAGGTCCCTTAGATTATTGTGATACAAGTTTTGTTCAAGTTAATTAAAAATTCCCACTTTATATTAATATATATTGTATCCGAAGAGACCGGGAGGTGATTTGGGTTTTGGGGTACCATAGTATTATTAGGTAAGGTGAGACCGGGAGGTGATCCAACCCTTTAACAATTGAGCTTCACATGTCGTTAGAGTTCTAGGGTGTCGTTGGTGAGGCCGGGAGCCCATCTAGCGCATTTTTAGTGGTCTCTAGTGTCATATTTTTAAGATATTGTTTTTCAACCAAGTTAAGTTCGTTAGCTATTAAGTTTAACTAGTAGGACTCCATTACCTAGGTAGTCGTTTCTTATATTTGTTTTAAAACCCAATTTTTATAAAGTTTTATTTTTAGTCTAATTATTAATTAGTTAAGTATTATTAGTTTAATTAATATAAAAAAAAATTCTAAAAAAGTCAAAAGAAAGTCTAGATTAGTAATCTTTTAGGTTTAATAATAAGAGTTTACCCATAGTGTCCTAGGTTCGATATCCGTTCTTACTTGCTACCTACATTGAGTCCGGTACACTTGCCGATTGTGTGTTTTTTAGGTGAATTCGGTAAAACTTGGTTTTTAATATTATATATGTTTTTCACACATCAACTTACCCAAGGTGAATCCGAGATCTGGTAGATTAATCCGGCATCAAGCAGTTTGATTACTTCATTCTCACCACATCTTGCATATTGGGATTGAGACGTCTTTGATGTTGGACCACGGGTTTGTAATCTTCCTCCATGAGAATTTTGTGAGTACAAAAGGAGGGACTAATGCCCTTGATATCCATGATCTTCCATGCGATGACCTTCTTATGGTTCTTGAGAACCTTAAGAAGTTCGTCTTTCTCTTCTTTAAAAAGGTGAGATGAAATAATTACTGGGAGTTGAGAGTCTTTTTTCTAGAAAGGTGTATTCGAGACGTTTTGGTAGTTCTTTTAACTCTAAAGCTGGTGGTTCTTAGATTGATGGTTTTGATTTTTCATTGCATTCTGTGATCTCATATACTACTTCTGATGCTTCCTGATAATCATCTTTGATATTTTCGTTTTCTAACATGGGTATGTTGAGTGTTTTGTCTAAGACTTGTGTTTCTAGCAGTTTATCGATGGAGGAATCTCGCATATAGCAACTCACGATGGAATCTATGATGTCGACACAATATAATGTGTCATCATGATGTTGCGGATATTGCATAGATTTTCCTATGTCAAAAGTGATTGCCTCGTCATTGACCCTGAGAGTGAGTTTGCCGGTGCAAACATCAATAATAGCCATTGCGGTGGCTAAAAAGGGTCTTCATAAAATCAGAGGTACACTTTTGTCTTCCTCCATGTCTAAAATCACAAAATCTACTGGGAAAACAAATTTGTCAATCTTGACAAGCATGTTTTCAACAATACTCCGAGGATATTTAACAGATCGGTCAGCTAATTGAATGCTCATGCGGGTGGGCTTTGGTTTTCATATCCCTAGTTTTGCAAAAAACGCATAAGGCGTTAAATTAATACTAGCTCCTAGGTCAGCCAGGGCATTGCTAACAGACAAATTTCCTATGAGACAAGGGATAGTAAGGCTCCCTGGATTGGTCATTTTTGTTGGCAGCTTGCTTTGAAGGACTGCTGAACATTCTTCACTTAGGGTGACATGTGAGAGTTCCTCCAGCTTCCTTTTGTTTGTCAGCACTTCTTTGAGAAACTTGGCATATTTTGGCATTTGAGCGATGGCTTCGATAAAAGGGATGTTGATATGGAGGTGTTTGAAGAGTTCTAAAAACTTCCCGTACTGAGCTTCCAATCGTTCCTGCTTCAGTCTTCCAGGGTATGGAATAGGTGGAACATAAGTTCAGACTGGGTACTTGGGTTGTATGGTGCCCGTCGGGGTCAGTCTTTCCTGCGTTTCATCAGGAGGCTCTTTTTCCGTAATTGGTTCTGAAGTGGGTGAGGCAACAGTGGTCGTACCGCTTCTGAGTGTTACAGCGTTAGCTGTTGCATTCGGGTTGGTGATTGTGTTGCTTGGAAGAGTGCCAGGTGATCTTTCGGATAATTGTCGGGCAATTTGTCCGATTTGAGTTTCTAGATTCTGTAATGATGCTTGTTGACTTTAGAGGTCGGCTTCATGTTTTAATAATACTCCGCTGATATTAACAGCTCTTGAGTCGGCCTTCTTCTCTGCTTCATTTGTTTTCTTCATGAGTTGGATTAGCATTTCTTTGATTTTCGAGTAGCTTGGGTTTTGATGGCTACTAGGACTTTGATCTTGAAATTGGGGTTTTGGCTAGAAGGATTGATTCATCGGTCTTTTTTCGAATCCTGGTAGGGGTTGAGTGTTACCTCCGTCTTTCCAGCTGAAATTCAAGTGGTTTCTCCATCCTGGATTGTAGTTGTTGCTGAAAGCGTTGTTCTGTCGAGCGATGAAATCAACTTCTTCCATGGCCATGATGACTTGTTTACAGTTAATCGTCTTATGATTTCCTCCACAAGTGTCACAGATGAGTCTGGTGTTTGATAGCTCGCCTTTAAGTTGTTCGAATTTTTAAGAAAGGGCTTCAAGCTGTGCTGTATTGGAATCGACGTGGTGTATTCCTTTATGGGTAGGTGTAGATCTTGGTGAATTGTAAGCAAAACTCTTCTTTGCAGCCTTCTCCAGGACTTCAAATGCTTCGTTAGGTGATTTGGATCCCAGGTCTCCACCAGCTATTTGGTCGATGGCCTGTTTGTTTTGACTGGATTGTGCGTCAATGAAAGTTTGTACTTGTAACCATACGCTCAGTCCATGGTGTGGGCATCTTCTCAGAAGACTTTTGTATCTCTCCCATGTTGCGTGTAGAGATTCATCATCATCGGTCCGGAATCCGGTAATGCTAGCTCGGTATTTGGCAGTTTTATCAAGCGGAAAATATTTGAGGAGAAACTGTTCAACCATCTGGTCCCAGGTAGTGATGGAACAAGAGGAAAGCGATTCTATTCATTCTAAGGCTTGCCCCTTAGAAAGAAAGGAAAGAGTTTGAGTTTGATTTGATCTTCTGAACAATATTGAATTTTAAAGTTTCCGCAGATTCATAAGAATCAAGATATGTGAGAAAGAGGGTCTTCGTCGAGGAGACCATGAAATTGAACTGAATTTTCCACCATGTGAATGGTGCTTGATTTGAATTCGAAATGTTCGGTGAGATCGGGTGGAGCCACTCCATTGCCGTAGCCTTCGAGAGTTGGCTTGGCATACTGGCTCATGTTCGGCTCATTGTTCTGGGCCGTCATCATTTCTTTGGTTTGATTTTCTCCTGATGTGGTGGCGTCTACTGATTCGTCTTTGATTGCTTCAGCGGTTTCTGCAGTCCATTTACGTGCTCGTCGACGAAAGAGTCGTTCCGGTTCAGAAATTGGAGAAACAAGCTCGGGCTCAGAAGTAGAGGACATACATGGGACTTAAATCAAAGTGAAAACTAAGGTAAAAGTTAGCTAATATTAGTCTAAGTTAAACTACGAGTTAGGCTAAGCTATTTAAACTAAACTAGGGTCTAATTTAATTAAGCTAGAGTAAAGTAAGGTAATTAAAAGTAAAAAGTAGGCTAGCCGTAAAATTATATTTTTTTAGTGTTTAGTAAAAAAAATAAAGATAAAATAAAATAGAAGTTAAAAATTTATGCAATTATAGACAATGATTAAAGTAAAACTTGGATCGTTCTTAGAAGCGTACCGTGTCCCCCGCAACGGCGACAAAAACTTGATGTGCGTGTGTGGGTGTGGTATAAATATTATATAGATGGAATGATTTGCTTTTGCACAAGATCATGTTTTAAATTTATACAAGTGATTTCTACAAAGACTAAACACACACAAAATAGGCAAGTGTACCTATCGTGTATGTAGAATAGTATTGGTAAGAACCAAGTATCGACCCGTGGACACAAATGTTTCTAATGATAAATCGTTGTTTTACTTTAATAGAAGGTTTTAATCATTTTGGGGTTAATTTTTGAACTTTTTATAAAATATAAATACTTATATATATAATATATAGGTGACCAAGATGAGAGATTCTAAACGAGTTGTTCAATTATGCGTAGGTTACCATCTAAGATCAAGAATCCACTCCATTTAAGCATTGATGATTAATATTCAAACATGTGGTAAACTTGCCATATCAATATATGATAGATAGCTCCTTAAACCTTAAGTGAGCATCTTTGGCACTAGGGAGGTAACATTCGCATTTTAAAGTCGACCCTTTCCTAATGTCATGCCACCTCAAAAATGTCAATTTAATTTGGCAAGTAGTTTCGTAAAGTAGAATGATTAGGATTGACTCCGATTTCTCAAATACCAATTCTAACAACTTCGGGTGGTTGTAGCTAACTCACACAACCTCCCCTTGGTTAATTTAAGTAGGTTATACTTACACATTCCATTAACATAAGATTTCTTTAACTAGCATGATATCCTAAGCAAAGCCATTTTTGGATTACCAAGACTTAGAGAAATACATCATAACTTATATCTCATCATTTCTAAGTACAATATAAGGATCCATGTTTCGATAATATATCAAAGTATTTCTATCTTTCGAGAACATGAATCGATCATGAACGATTGCCAATAGAATTGACAACCACCAACTTTGAATTAGTGATTTAAGATGGTGAAACATTTCTCATCAAAAGATAATTGTAAGATAACCATGTACTTTACTAGACTACGCCACATGTTTTAAATAATCATCAAGTAAAACAAAGCTTCTTCATAGATTTTAGAAGGTAAAAGGAGTTTAGCTCATAACGAGCATGATGATAAACATTAATATAAACGATGATAACAAATACATGATTAAACTTGGAACAATCTAACCAAATGTAGATGAATCTTCCTTCTTAATGATGATGATGATGATGATGGATGATGACGATGGTTGATGATGATGGTTGATGGTGATGACCTCCAAGCCTTCAAACTCTTCACTAAATCTTCTATGTGAGTGTTAGTGTGTGTTTTTATAAGAGAAAACCGGATAGAATTCTTTTCAAGGCACACTTCTCAAATGACACGAGAGCCTCTATATATAGGTTGTCTAGAGGTAGAAGCACGACCCCGTGCTTTATTAAGCACGGCCTCGTGTCTACGTGTCCCAGTTGCATGTTGTCAGATCGTACATGATGACTCACCACGTCCCCGTGCTTCCTGAGGCACGGCCCCGTGTATTTTAGTGACATGTGCTAAGTTCGTTTTGTCTTTTCTGGTGGACGTCCACGACCCCGTGGTGGAGAAGCACGGTCCCGTTCTTTTGTTCCCAGTTTTTGTCTTTTCTTGTAGATTTTTGTCTTTTCTGGTGTTCAGAAGCATGGGGGCGTGTTTCTTGAGGTATGGGGGCGTGTTTCTTTGTTTTTCTTATGTTTTTCATCGTCTTTTCTCTTTTTTCTTCGTTTGGGGCTTGGTTTCACATGAAATTACATTTTATTATGATAAGTAGCCTTTTGTGCTATGTTATTCAATAGAAATTGCAGTTTTTAGAGATTATTTGATACTAAAAAGATGTATATTTTTACCATACCTTTATAATCAATAACGTGGGTGTGATGTACCATCTTTTTAACTTATGCATCAAAACACATTGTCAATGAATAAATAATATCATATTATTGTTCACCTCTTGAATCATAAGGTAGGAAACTATAAATATCTAACTCTATAACTGTTTATAACTAATTAATCACAATGAGGTATTGCGAAAATGGATTTTAATAAGTTTCTAGCTAATGTGTTGTAACATTTGATGGGTCAACCCCGTTTGACTTGTAATATTCTTTATCGGCACCTGAATGTGCTCGGGAAATATTTTCCACTCTTTGGCATCTGTGTGTCACCCCGTCACAAGGCAGTTACTTGTTTTCTCCTTTCTCATACAAGTGAAACAATTATAGGTAAGTGCATATTAATACTAAGACCATCCGTAGTCGCAACACGTTGTGGCTTTTTGATTGTTTTTTCTTCTTTTTTTTTTTTTTCATTTTCATTTTGTTTTCTTAAGTTTTATCAATAAAAATAAAAATACAAAATGCCCCCTCCAATCATTTTGACTACATCCTCTTTTTTTAGAAAGCCAAAACTCTGACTGGGTATCATATGATGCAAAATGCCTAAGGATGGGGCTTTTTGACTACACATGGTCTAAGAACCATAATACTTCACAGGGGCAAAACAAAAAATTTAATTTTTTTTACTTGATTCCCGAGTTAAGGTAGACCTTGATGAACTATCTGTTGTGCATCAACAACTCCAAACGTTTCATGTGCATGTCATGTCACAAAAAATTAAATAAACCATGAGTGTAGAACCAATAACTTTAATTTTATTTTTTTTTTCATATAATGGCGACTTCATATTATATGATAGGTAGTTAATCTCAACACCTGTTTGGAGAGCAAACTCAAGACCATACCCCATTCATGAACCAAGTCATTCTACATTACAATTGTTAGTTAAAAATAAAATTTGAAGAAAGGAGTATCAAAAATAACATTTTGACAATTTTGACCATTCTAATTATATCCTATACCTGGATTAAAATAATAAAACTAAATTAAAAGGAAATTGAATCAGAAACAACCGAAAAAAACATAATCCTTAACTAGTGGTGTAATCGCTTCGAGCAATATAAAACTTGTTGTCGCTTCTGAATCTGCCTTCGTAACCGTTTCGTCCTTGACTCCGTAACCGTTAAAACATAATCCTTAACCAGTGGTGTAATCGCTTCGAGCAATATAAAACTTGTTGTCGCCTCTGAATCTGCCTTCGTAACCGTTTCGTCCTTGACTCCGTAACCGTTTCACTACCTCTATCATTATGAATAAACATCAAACGCAATATACGATTAAGAAATTTAATCAGTAAAATAAAGACCAAAGCCATTCAATCAATAAAGACAACCGAAATAAAACCGTAAGAACCTTATCGAGGATGCAAATAAGGAGGGATGATTAAAGAGAGAACGAAAACTATGATTTGGAATGAGAAGATGAGGTCTTAAAGAAGACATCAACTGAAATGGATTTGGGATTCAATGGCCGGTAGATGTAAGGATAAATCGATTCAACTGAAGCTTCAATGTCATGCCAATGAAATTGAAGATGAAATTATAATAACGAATTGAATTTCCTATTGTTGTCAGGGTCCCTTTTTTCTATTGCATTTAATTGAATAAAAGATATGTTTGCCCTCCAACCCTTGCGTTTAAATGAGTTTAGGCCCAATATAATAATAATAATAATAATAATATACATATAGACATTTGGGTATTTTAGTTATCTATATTAAATAATAATAATAATTATTATTATTAAAATTATCATCATTATTAAAATGCATTACTTGTGCTTTATTAGATGTACTTATTGTAGTTATTAAATAATTATTATTTGGCCAAAAGACAACAAACATTTTATATGCAAAAGATGGAAAAGTACTTTAACAAAGACTAAAGCTCCGTCAAGTTGTATCAAAATCTTTGAGAACAGATCAAGACAAACTTTGAGAACGGATCAAGAAATTGGTAAATTACTTTTTCTACTCAATTATGAAATGTCATTTCTATCATTGTCCTCTAATTGTGAAATTACTATATCTGTCCATCACTCCTCCTTAATAATATAATAATATAGATTAGTAAAGTATATTAAGACAAAAAGTTACCTGTTTACTTATCTCATCATCTTGTTGACCAGTCAAAGTTCAGTTCAGACTAATGTGAAATCAAAGGCCGCATCACGTGCATTTAGGCTTGGTTCTAAGCCAAGTTTTGTTCTTGGTGATTCAATGCCTCCTTCTGTTAAATGGGCAGAGGAAGATGCTGGAGTTGATCAAGACGAACTTACTAAGGTATTAATTTATCTCATTTTGTTAACTTGCATTGTTTGTTGTACACATATTTATACTTTCATTTTTGTATTTGCAAGTAAAAATAACATTCATGAATTATGAAATGTCATTTTTATCCTTGTCATGCAATTATGAAATGACCTAAGTAAAATAATAAAAGAGTAATTTCATAAACCATAAATTATGAAATGTCATTTTTGTCCTTATCATGCAATTATGAAATGACATTTGTACCTAGAGGTGCATAAACCGGTTTTTTTAAAAAAACCGGTTCGGTTAATAACCGGACCGGTTAATAACCGGTTTTTGTGTATGAAAACCATAACCGGTCAAACCGGTTAGGACCGGTTTGGGAACCGGTTAGAACCGGTTAATAAACCGGTTTTTTTATTAACCGGTTTTTTAATAACCGGTCTAACCGGTTAACCGGTTTTTTTTTTTTTTTTTTTTTTTAAATAACCATTATTTTTTCACAGTATAAACAAACCGGTAACTACAAGGCAAACCGGTAACTACAAGCATTAAATCGTTATCGCATATTCGTAACTCAAAAATACATAACTTTCATTTATAGCTTTTACATTAAAAATACAAACATTAAATCGTTATCGCATATTCGTAACTCAAAAATACAAACATTAAAGATTGCTTAGACACGATTACATTAACAACTTGCTGTTTCTTACTCATTATTTTCATCGCTACCCGATCCCGAGCTATTCCTTAGGTAATCGTCGTACGCGGCTTCTTCATCGGTCATTGGTTGAGTGTGTCCTTGATTGACCTCGTCTTCATACAAGCCCGCCTCATAGTCCATTTCCCCCTCGAGTGAGCGTTGATGTTGTGCCCTATCTAAAGAGTCCAAGTAATCCTTGTAGCAAATAGACATCTCTACAGCTGGTGGAGTGAGTCGAGTCCTCCTAATCGATATAACCCTGCCAGAAACAGAAAACGCAGACTCCGAAGCTACCTTGGAAGCTTGGACCGTTAGTAAATCTTTGGCCATGGCGGCGAGGATCGGAAACTCATCCTCCTTACCTCTCCACCAAGCCAGCAAATCAAGACTTCTAAATTCATCTGGAGTCATGTGTTTCACAAAGTTGGTACCACCATACCTTCCAAGTTCACTGCTTGGGGTGTTTACCTTTTGACGTTTACCGGCGTCTTCCCAAATCATGTAGTACATCCCCATTTCAAGGTCGGTTTGGGATTGGGATTGGGCAACAGCTCTTAACGAGTCATGAATTTGGGAAGACGACCCGTATTTTGTAAGGTAAACATCATACATGTTAGACAAGGTGGTGTTGAAAGCATTCTTTAAAGTTTGGTTATAATAGGGGTTTTGATCGTCGTTTAACTCTAGCTCATCACAAATTTTTTCTATTAAAGCTTCAACACCACCAACATTTATGCAAGGGTTTAACGCAGCAGCACATGTCAAAACAGCGGGTAGTTGTTGAAAATATTTTCTAAATTTTTCTTTCATTTTTACACCCATATCAAAATAAGGTGCACCCCTACAATGAAGTTCACTCAACTTTGTGCACATGACAGCAATTTTTGGTAAAGCAATGGGGCTTGTTGGATAGTAAACCCCGGATAAACTAGTTGTGCAAGATTTAAAAATTTGAAGGACCTCCGTAACGATCTCAATCAATAACCAGTTTCTAGGATCGTACGGTGCACATTTACCCCTACTTGACATTATTTGATGAAATGCAATTAGTGATTCTTTTTGTTGGATGGCTTTCTCAAACATATCACAAGTCGAGTTCCATCTTGTTGGACAATCCCAATTGGGCCCCAACCATTGACAATTAGCTTCATCACAAAATTTTTTGTATCTTGAAAATGTTTTATTGTTGCTAAAAACATCTCGTAACATTCTTTTAAAATTGTTTCTTTGCGTTTCGATCACGTTTAACCCATCTTGCACGGCCAAGTTGATAATATGTGCAATGCATCGGCTATGAAAAAACGCTCCATCACAAATAGGTTTATACTTTAATTTTAAATGGCCAACCGCGGCCGTATTGTTGGACGCGTTATCAAACGAAATTGAAAAGATTTTATCTTCAATCTTGTATTGTCGAATGACTTTATCCAAGAGTTTAAAAATATTTCTACCCGTGTGCGGGTAATCAAACAATTGAAACGCAACGGTTCGTTTCATCATTTGTCACGACCCGGGGTCAACCCAATGAGCCGTCACACAAATGTATGAGTCGGGCGAACCATTAGGTACCTACCACACATCCGTTGTTAAGTTTACACCAGTTTGTAAGTTTGAAAAGTATGAAATTAGTTCGGATTTAGCGTTTTTCCAAGCTTTAAGACAATCTCTTCTAAGGGTCGAACGACTTACGTGTTGGTAGCGTGGTTGAACATACTTTTGCATCATCTCCGTGAATTGAGGGTTGTCGAAGTGGTTGAAAGGAAGTGTATTTTGAATCACAAAGTTTGAAAACTTTTGACGTACCGCTTCAAGGTCGTACGTAAACACCGTTCCTTGATTCGTCATCTCCGGCTGCGAACTACTTCCCGATTCGTCCTTCAAGGCCTTGCAAAAGGGCCTTTGTACATGCGCTCTTAAAGTGGAGTTTGCATCTTTGCCATAAAACTTCAAACAATGTTTGCATCGAGCTTTTTGGGTACCGTTAGACATTTCGCATAGGTCGAAATGTTGCCAAACATCTTGGTTTCGTTTCGTGGGGATGACCCGAACGACCGTTTCTCCCGTGTTCGAGGCACCCATGTTGACGGATGAAGTAGCACTTTGGGAGGCCATGATAATCGACTACGAAATAAGAGCGTATGGAGTGGTAATGTGGTATAATTGAGCGTGAGATAACAAAATAATCGCGTATGTAATAAACGTTTAGAGCGTTTGGAGTTGTATAATCGAGTGTGATCTAACCAATACCCAACCTAAGCTATATATATATGTTTGTGGGGGTAAAATGGGGAAAAAAAAAAAACGGTCAAAAATTATAAAAAACGGCTATATGGCCGTTACTCAACGGGAAAAAACCGGTTTTTAACCAGTTAACCGGTTTTTTTATAACGGTCAAAAACCGGTTTATAAAAAAACCGGTTATTAAAAAAACCGGTTTTTTAATAACCGGTTATTAAAAAAAACCGGTTTTTTTTATAACCGGTTATAAAACCGGTTTTGGCTCCAAATTGTGTAACCGATATATAAACCGCCGGTTTGTAAACCGGTCAAACCGGTTTACAAAAAACCGGTTTTCTTAAAAACCGGTTTCCGGTTTAAACCGGCAAACCGGTTCGAGGACCGGTTTTTTTGACCACCTCTATTTGTACCCACCACTCTTCCTTTCTATATAATATATATATATATATATATATATATATATATATATATATATATATATATACATATAATTAAGAAACATGTACAACTTAGAATAGTTTTCAATCTTTTAGAAATGTTCCATTGCATTTAAATTGACAAGTCCATCATTTTTACGACACAAATCACACAAGTGCTAAAAAATAATCTGATACAATTACATATACATGACCTTTTGAGCTTTGTTGATGAAAAATGTCTCTCAACGGTTGCAGTTGCAATGATAAAATCAGTTTTAACATTAATATCGATATATTAAAAGACAAAGTGGATGACTTTAAAGCTCGTATTTGAAAATAACAAAATATAAATAGTTATCATAAATTAAAAAAAAAAGTTAATGATAATTAACAATTGACATTTCCCTAAGTAGCCATTAAAATTGCAGCTATATCTTATCAAATGGGACCATAAATTCTTACTATTTAATAGACATATCAAATGTAGTAACTAAGCCCAAACCCAAACGTTATTACCATCAGTGCACTCTTACTATACTATTAAAAACATACAAGGATTTCTAGATGACACTATTCTATAATGTCCACACAGGATGCCACATATACAATTGCTTTATTAATATTATCCACCTAATAAACAATTTAATTTTAATTACAAATTCTTCAGATATTCACAAAATCACACGAACCCATTTTCGGTTTATAACCTGATATGTTTTTCAAATATATATGTGACCGTCCCAAACAAATGCATTCCACTAACCCTAGATCTCCAATCCCTTCATTCTTGATGTTCCAAACCCTCAACCGCCTTCAATTCTCTAATCCCTCCATTTCATGATTCAATTCTCCAAAGATTTAAACCTTAATTGCGTTTTGATTTCTTCACCTTCTATTGCACACTTTTTCTTCTATCTCTACTTCGTCGATTCCACTATGATCTTCCTTTTTAAGGTAACAATCCAGTCTTATGGTGATTTAATCAATTTGAATCTTAAATCGATTTCTCTTTAACCTTTTACAATTTCTACCGATTTCTCTTTAACCATTAGGCATAAAAATGGTGTGAATTTGCATTCTAGGTGTTTCATAAATTGCCATTCATTGTATGTGCAATTGGTACAAGATTATATGAATAAGGGATTTTGGGTCATTTAGTTAGATTTATATCGAAGTTTTATATAATTTACTATAAAACGATTACAATAAAGTGGCAGGCAAACGGGCAAACAAAGATATTTTGTAGCTGCACACACAAAGATAGTCTCATGTATCTTCGAATTCCAACTATGGACTTCTATCTATTTTGTGAAAGAATATATTCATGTAATTCTGTTTAATTTATAAACTCCGTAGCTGCACACACAAAGATAGTCTCATGTATGCAGTGGGTCTTTTTTTTTTTTTTTTTGCCTTTCAATTAGTTAGTTTTGATTTTGATATATACTTAAATCAATATAATTTAGAGAGAATAAATTTTAAGCTTGCTAATGATAATATTATTGTAATGATTTTATATAGTATTAGTTTGAGGTCCGTGTATTACATGAGTAGTTCTTGAAAATACAATATTTTATAAATAATCAGTATACAAGAAACAATAAACCGTTAAACACTTTTAATATAGTTGTTGTACTATAATCTTTAAAACAATTTTAAAGTAAAATATTATAAATATCAAATTTTTGGGAAAAAAATAGGAAGTATATATTAAAATAACAAATTTTTGAAGCACAAATTTTAAAAATGGTAACTATTATTTTACTATTATAAATTTGTTAAATATGGTAAAGTTTAATATAGGAGTGATAAATGTCAAAACTTATAGCCTTTTATTAAAGAGTATAGGTAAGGCTGACAAACCCAACCCAAATGGATTGTTTTGGGTCAAGATGGATAAACTTTAAAAGTAAAATGGGTTATGATGGATCATAAAATTTTTTCAAAAGGGTCAGGATGGGTTGGAAATATACAAGTAAGTTTTATTTATAGGTTAAATTTGGTCAAAACAAAATATCCAAGTTATCCAAAATTTATCTAATTTAAAATACCCAAACTATCACGTGCGAAACAAAACTCATCCGAAATCCAAAAAACGATCAAAACGAAACAAAAACCCTGAACTGACTAAAACGAAACAAAGAGCAAACTGAACCGAAATATAAAAACGACCAAAACGAAACACAACAAACCGGAATGAAATCGAAAAACTGACCAAAACGAAACAAAAAAGCGAAATGTAACCGAAAAACTAACCAAAGCTAAACTAAAACACCGAATCGACCGAACCGAAAAAAAACTGAATCGAAAAAGAAAAACGAAAAAAGCGAATCAAAAAAACCGATATGAAACCGAAAAGTTCACCAAAACGAAACAAAAAAAAAGCAAAATGCAAATGAAAAGCTGACCAAAACCAAACAAAAACACCGAACCGACCAAAACGAAACAAAAAATCCGAAACGAAACTGAACTGAAATAGAAAAACGACCAAAACGAAACAAAAAAACCAAAACGAAACTAAACCGAAATAGAAAAATGACCAAAACGAAACAAAAAAAAAACGAAATGCAATTGAAAAGCTGACCAAAACAAAAACACTGAACCGACCAAAACGAAACAAAAAAACTAAAACGAAATTGAACTGGAATAGAAAAACGACCAAAACGAAACTGAATTGGAATACAAAAACGACCGAAACGAAACAAAAAACGGAATTGAAACTGAAAAACTGGCCAAAATGAAACATAAAAAAGCTAAATGCAATTTAAAACCGGATAAAAACGAATCAAAAACACCAAACCGACCAAACCGACCAAAACGAAACATAAAAACTGAAACGAAACTCAACCGAAATAGAGAAACGACCAAAACGATACATAAAAACCGATATGACACCGAAAAACTGACCAAAACGAAACAAAGAAAAGCGAAATGCAATCAAAAAGCTTACCAAAACGAAACAAAAAAACTGAAACGTAACCGACCAAAATAAAACAAAATGAATCGAAACGAAACAAAAAAACGAAATGAAACCGAAAAAACTGACTAAAACAAAACAACACTGAAAGCGAAAAAACTGAGAAATCAAAATCGAAATCATTGAAATTGAGCAAATACCGAAACCAACCGAAATGAAAAAAAAAAAAACCGAACCGAAAAAACCCCGAAAAACTCGAACCTAAACCGGTACAAAAAGTTTTTTTTAATGAACGAGGATGCCGGGGGGAAACATTTTAGTTATTTTACATTTTGCGTTTTTTATTTATATTTATTATTTTTTTAATAGTTTTTTTGAGGAATTTTTTAAACCCTTTGTATGTCAACCTTAACTTGAGTGAAGATGGGTTAGCTTTACCCATCTTGACTTATATCCATCCTAACCCTTTATTTTAAAAATCCATCCTGACCCTATGCCTATCCTGACCCATCACCCAAATCCAACTTAACCCACTCACATTGCCACCTCTAAGTATAGGTATAGATTTCATATAGAAAAAAAGTTAATTGGGAACATGTTGTGCATTGTAGAGAAAAAGTTAAATTTTGAGCTTTGCTTGAAGCTCACTTAAGAAATATTGGTTATTTTGAAATTTTCACATCATTAACACACTTGATTTCCAAAATTAAGCTTCTGACATTCACATCATCAACAGTTACATCATGTAATAATGATTTTCAAAAATAAGTCACACAATTTTGAACCATATAAATCATATGGTTAGTCATAAGTCACACACTTGATTTAAAATTTCTCTTGATGAAAGTCTTCATCAATCATTTACAACAAGTAGGGCTGTCACTTTTACCCGAAACCCGAAATCCAACCAGAAAAAACCCGTACACAAACCCGAACTAAGCCGACTCAAAGAACCCGAACCCGAGAAAAGACTAACCCGAACCCGAACCGAAGTAATGCGGGTTGGTTCTTGGGTTTGATTTATAAGATATGGTCAACCAGAAAACCCCGAATAAATTTGTAGTTTTGAAATTAAATATATTTTTATGTATAAAATGCTAAGTCTTAGCCATTAAAGTTATCAGAATCTGACTCTAATCAACTGATTTCATTCTAACTATTATGGATCGATTGCTTATTATTAATTTATGTTTTTCGTTTGTTACTAATAGCAACCGTAATTGAACAACCAAGTCAAGCCTGATTGAATACGATTATGGTTCGAGTTAGTTTCTTTTATTTTAAATTGTTTTATCAAGTCAGGTTAGTTTATTATTTGATTATTTGTGTTATAAGCAAAGAAGAATATGTTTTAATTTTAGCATTGTAGTTTTTAATATTTTTTTGGTTTTGTGTGTTTTTTTTCTAGGATACTTGAAACCTGATTAACCCAACACGAAAAAACCCGAACCCGAATTACCCAAACCCGAAAAACCCGTGAGAGATTTGGGTTGGGTTTCGGGTCAAGATTTAAAACTTTGAAACCCGAAGAACCCGACCCGGAAAATCCGTAACCCGAAAAACGAACCCGAAGGACACCCCTAACAACAAGGTTTGTATTTCTTTTATTCATTATAACTTATTTCAGGTATAGCTAAAAAAATTATACATTTTTAAAAGTTGTTTATACTAGGATTTCATCACCAGACTATAAATGTATGCTTAAGGAATCGGTTTATATGTAGTATCAACTATCAAGGTGACCTGGTTGGTGATTCATTTAGTATGATATTCTTTTTGCTATGCAGGTTAAGGTCTTTTGTGTTGGTGGTATTAAGTTTTTTTATTGTTTATTTTTTAATTCCATATACTATTATTTTTGAATATCTTAAATTTTAGGCAATTAAAGAATGAACCACCAAAAGGCATGTCAATGAAGGAAGTAAAGTATGTCTATAAGGTTACTCACTTATTTGTATTATGGTAAATTAGTTTATTCTTATGCATAACCGGTTGTTTGTATGCTTTGTTTTATATTAGTTTAATTAGTGGATCAAGTTCATATTTAGGTTTAACACAAGTTTTGGTCAATGGGTTTTTTTAGTAAAGTGAGTTCGAGTCGTAACGGGTTGTTATAAAAGAGTATCAAATTTGTTCGGTTTAAAATGACGGGCAATAAAGGGTTATGAACATAATGAATTCGGGCCGACACGAGTTATTTTTAAGTATTTTTTAATTAAAAATACATATTCATTTATCATATATAAATAAATTCGTAATCAAATTTGACAAAACATGAATATTCAAATTTAAATCGAAACTGACAAAATTTAATATTCAAATTTAAACCGAAACAGACACAATTTAAAAATTCGAAGTTAAACAAAATTGACATCATAATTAATTCGATCAAATCCTTACAAACTCTATCTAAATCATCTATAAATAAAAACCGTGTAATAATTTTGTTAAACCACTTCTATTATTAACCATATGATTATATCATGACGATCTCTATATAATTCTTATCATACAATTCATTCTTTCATATATAGAGATTGACGATCTGTTTATAAGTTTGTGAATTATATTTGTATCTTTATTTCTCTTAGTAACGATGCATTAAATTTGATTATGTGGTGATTTTAGCTTTCTTCTTTGCATGCATAAAATTTACAACACATTTGTTTCTATTTCAATGATTATTTAATTAACAAGACTTTATGACTTCATCTATATCTATATCTATATTACATATAAAACATATTTAATGTCTAAAATGGTAATTAACATTTTTCCAGCTAGAAGTCGTTATATTAAATGCACTCCAAGTCTCCAACAATTTCTTCCTTTGTTTCCGTTCAAGTGTCCCATTAAATTGACGGCAGCATCCATTACGGATTAATTTAACTCTTGTAACGCCGATCGAATGGATACTTCAATTCAATTCAACGTGAAACCGATTCAGTGCCTGCTTTATCATCTTATCTGTGGTATTTTTCAAACCCCAAAGCAAACCATAAACCCTCATATTAAGACAGTGAGGCATAAAGCGGCCGTCGTAGAGACTTTTTCTGGGGATGCCCTTCAACTAATAATCTTTACTCTATAACATCTGCTCTTCCTTCAAAAGTGAAACTAATATTGGTTAACTTTTGTGGAATTATTGACTGCTACTATGGGTTCGGGTTCGTGTTTCGAGCATCGTGCATCGCCTCTGGCTGCATTTGTCAATTGCAATAACATTGGCACATCCCTCCTGATCACTAACACATGCTTCTGGTTCAGTTTTCATCTGCGACCGACGACTGCATGCTCATTATAAATGTAATTACTTTTAGATTTTCCGATGTCATTTCTCATACATTAATTCTTGATTTCAATCTGATTTTAAGGTGAGTCGAAATTTCATTAACCCCAATGTAGGTTTTGATGTTTGATTTTTGAATTTTTCTTGAATTTGATTGAAGTGAGTGTTTGATTTACATAAAGTGATTTTTTGGATGCAATTTTGTTTGTTAATATGACAACTCATTTAAAACTTGACAAAATATTTATACATATCGTGCAAGCTACAAGGAGAGCTCAATCCCACCGATACTATTGCATTTGCTAATAATCATTAGATTAAAAATCATTCTTTTCATCGTTCGCGGATTTAGGGATTTGAATCAATTTTTAGCCTTGTTGTTTCGTAAATCAATTAGCCGTGTGTGTGATTATGCGGTTTGAAGTTACTTCTCCAAACTGCTTATTTGAAAATGGAGTAGGTTGATAAACTGTTTTAATAAGAAATATGTGGTTTTTGTATAATTAAATAGGCATGATTATGTTTTTGAGTTAGTTTGGAGAAAGTTTGAGGTAATTCGATAGGGATAAGGGTTTTAAAACCCCATATATATATAGATAGATAGATAGATAGATAGATAGATAGATAGATAGATAATTATATTATATCAATATCACATGACTTTCTTCTTGATGATCAAGTATTGATCAAGTATTGTTATTGTATATATATCATGAGTTTTGAGTTTTTAACGAATTTTGTAATGTTTTAGGCTTAGGTATTATTTATAGTTCTTACTAGATCTTTGTGCATTATTAAATACTCAAACCATAATCCAATGCAGGTTTTTTTTGTGCACTCCATGTAGATTCCATCATGGTAATCAATCGAACAAAGTGCTACTGATGTATTGCCATAACGTAAATGATTGAATTTAAGCCTACTGTTGAATTTCATATTTGCATATAGTATTTTTGGAGGTTTTTACCTAAAGAGAAAGTAGAGTCGATTCAAGGACATGCATTGACCGCTGAACAAAGAGGTGCCGTCTTTGATGTTTTGTGGAAGAAATGACACTTTCCTTGCTGATATATATATAAATATAATGTTCTAAAATATTTTATTATGTTTATGAAGTTCTTAGTTTATAAAATGTGGGGACGTATGCGGGTCAGGAGAATGCCTCAGGTGTGAGTTTGGAGTTGGTTAAAGAACTACCATAATTGCAAGAAAAAAGAGCGGTCGATAGGAAGATTTGGAGGCAGTGGTGGGTTTGCTCGATTTAAAAAAAAACCATAAAACTAAATGCCTCGGTTGTTGTTTTGGTTTGGTTATTTAGATTTGTTTTGTTTTTTTATTTTTGGGTTTCCGGTTTCATGCACACTCCTATATATGAGATTAATACGAAAATATGGTTTACAAATAGAGTATTAAAGAGCTTCTTCCTTCTAGATGTTGGCGTATAGCCACCAGATGGATCAGGAATATTCTGTACATTGTCTCACAAGCAAAGACGGATCCAGTAAGTTATTTATGGAAAAATGATTAGATTTTATTATTAAATGATTCAACCGTGTTATTTGTGTGTTAATGTAGATATGGGAAGTCAATTTAGAATGGAATTCGTAATTTTTAAGTCATTGTGTGCTGCAACTATATTCGTTGGTGGACTCGTGATAGTTGGGATATTGTTATTGATTTTGCTTACCGCATTGATAGTAATGTTACGTTCATGTCAAAGTCTAGAGTGTTGGAGTTGTAACATCCCAAGCTTAGTCGGTATTTAAAGAAATTAAGTTTAATTAAAGTATAGAAGATAAATGTAATTATTTAAAGTAGAAGGGGAATAAGTGTTATTAGATAAAAAGTTAAACATGAAACCCTACCCTCTTCCTATAAATGTAGCCACCATCTCATTATAATCATCGTAGCCTCCAAACTCCTTCCTTACCAAAATTCCTGTTTTTGAGAGAAAACCCACGAAGATCCGATGATTCCCGGAGATCTAACCATCGGATCGATCTCAAATCAGTGTTCCTAGCATAGAAATGAAGATTCCCACAAGTCGGATCAGCGATCATAGGTCTGGAAGTCTGGTTTTTATCGAGGAAACTGTAACAATAAAAATGGAGTTTTATGGAAACTGTTTGGGTTTTCCAGCGAATGTAGCGGCGGTTTTTCGGAAATGGAGAGATGATGGGTTTGTAGATCGGGGGGAGACGGTTTTATGGCCGCTTGAATCACTCAATTCCGAGTTCGTTTGATATGGTTTTGGTCTATTCGAGTGATTTCGAACATAAACCTTAAAGTTAGCCGTGCACATCTAAGGAAGGGTATTACAGTTTACTCGAAGAAGAATAGGACACCAGTGAGTTTCTAGCCCCGTTCCTTGTTATGTTTTTCGGGGCTGTCTGCATACTTATATGTGGTTAGTTAATACGCTTACCTTAAGTGGTAAATGTATGCTATGTGAATGTATATGGAATGATATATGAATGATATTGATATAATGAATGCATGCCAAAAGAATTATAAGTATACAAGTAAACGTATATGAATATATGAGGCAAGAGGGAACCAGACCCTAATATTATCCGAGGCATGAAGGAACCGGGCCCTAATAATATCCGATGCATTAGGGAACCGAACCCTAATAATATCCGAGGCAGGAGGGAACCGGACCCTAATAATACTCGAGGAAGTAGGGCGAAATGCTCTTTATAACGTAGAGATAGTTATGTATGTATTAGTAAGTATTAAAACAAGAAAGTATGAAACTATGAAAGAACGAAAGTATGAAAGAATGTAAGTATGAAAATATAAAGTATGAATGTAAAGAATGCAAGTATGAAAATGTAGAAGTATGAATGCACATATGTATGTGTGTGTGTATGTATGTATGTATGTATATATGTATGAATGAAGCAGGTTCAGTATGTAATATGTATATATATATATATATATATATATATATATATATATATATATATATATATATATATATATATATATATATATATATATGGGAAGGATCAAGAGAGAACTCATACTTTGGGAGATAACTAAAGAACTCCTAAATAGAGGGTTATTTTTGTAAAGAGTGAACTGCGGTTTTGGTGCCTGTAATTTGTTCAAATATGCGGTTTTAGTCCAATAGTTTCAATTTGCGATTTTCGTCCATGTGGTTTCATTACACTTGCAATTAAACCCGAATTCACTAATCCCGTTAAGTTTGGTCGTTAAACCTATCAGGGTGCCCTTCACATGAGGGGTAGTTTTATCCTTTTTCCTCAGAATACACCCCAGCCCCTCACGTGAGGAGGCTTGCAAATTAGGACTATGGTTTATTTGGGGAGAAAAAGGACAAAACCGCCCCTCACGTGAGGGGCACACATATGGTTTTAACAACCAGGCATAAATGGATTAATAAATTCGGGTTTAATTGCAAGTGAAATGAAACCACATGGACGAAAATTGCAAATTTGAAACTATTGGACTTAAACCGTAGAATTAGACAAACCACGAGGACGAAAATTTTAGTTTACTCTTTTGTAAAAGTCCCAATTGAATCTAACACATCGTGAGAACCCCTATGCCCCTGTTTTTCCCATCTCTCGTGATACAACTATTAAAGATCAGTTATGAAGCACAACCATCGATCTGAGCCCTAGTCGGCAATATATATTTAAGATCGGTTCTCTATGCATCGCTATGTGTATATATCGTTGAAAATCGACTCTCTATCCATGAATTCAATCATTGCATATGAATGTTGAAGGTGTTTCACTCGTTTTCTAGGTAGATTGATAAGGTTTTGATTCATCTGAAAGTTATCCAAACAAAATTGGCACCGTAATTCATAATTAGGCAATTCTAGGTCAGTTAATGTACTATTTGATGATTAAAAACCCTAATTTGTTGTACTAAAGTGCTCAACCAAGTCATCTAATGCTTTTGATTCAAATTCGAGCAAACATAATTGTATACTATTACAATATGCTAGTGTTGACCAACAAGGTAGAATATTTATATATATACTACATATATATAATATAATGTTACGTATTGCATATATGTAATATAAACAACATGTGATTTATTTGATCAGGATGACTTTATCGGGCTCCTGTGTTGATATTGCTTTAAGTTCTATTAATTCTACTTGTAATCTCTTTCAAGTTTATGGTGTTGAACAACAGGATAACAACTTATTTATTTATATTACATATATGCAATATAATGTTACCTGTGATTTGTATGCAACACAATCACTTCTGGAATATTGGATTTGTAATTGAATTTATAATCGTATATGCTATAGACCCATCTGCATATTCTCAATTAACTCATTGTTTTGATAGGAATCACTTCAATAAAAGAGGTAAGTAAATTTTTTATTTAGTACGCAACAAGCCTAGTTATTGACTATATGATTAAATGAATGGCATGTGCAGCTGAACTTTTTTAGTTATATGATCACTCTTACTTGGTGAATAATTGGTTATAAACTTATATTACTTCTTTATACAAAGGTTTTGGTTACACTTGTTGGAGTTGATGAGCACATGTATCCTAATTATGAAGAAGTTATGTAATGGTTTGCGGATAACAATCTATTAGAGATGGTTGTGGATACGGTTTGTGTGATATCATATGTCGGATTCACCAGTTAATAACTGCTATAATTTCACGCTGCTTATGGTTTTTGACTAATATATTATTTAATTTTGTGGATTTGTTGGGTGGTGATATGACCACATAGCAGTGGTTTTGTTGGGCGGCGAGAATCATGAACAAGTATAAAGCATTTGAAAGAACCACTAAAATAAAAATAAAAAAAACAGGAAGTTGTTTTAGTTGTTTGTTGGTTGTTCTTTGGCTTGTATATATTGTCCAAATTGACCTGAAATATTGTGGTCTTTTATATATATATATATATATATATATATATTTATATTACTAAATGTAAAAGTTTTATATGTTGATGTACTAGTTTTTATTAATGTATTGCAATTCATATTTGATGCAATAAGTTGAAGTAATTTTTTTATTTATTGGGATACGTTGCTGCCAAAATGCAAACTAAAAAAGTTGAAAAATTGATGCCAAAAGTGCAAATCAGGTTGTATGAAAATGAATGCAAATGCGCAATTTAAATGCTACCAAAATACATCAAAAATACACATCTAAAGGCTGCCAAATTGCAAATTTGATTGCAGGTAAATGAATGAAAAAAATCACCCTAGAATATGAGTTTTAACTGTAATAGCCGGTTATAAATTTCATACATCAATTAACACCACCATGTAAATATACCATAACATTCATATTAAAATTCCATCTCATGTTCTAATAACCAATGCATAAATTTTATCATACACAACAACATAAAACTACTAAAAGTATATCCTTTTAACTAGTCCCATTGTTGGATTTTTTTTGTTTTCTTACTTCTTCTATAACCCGCTGCTTGACGTTGACATCTTAAAACGAAATAATCACAACATAGAATATTCTAAGAAGATTTATTTTCTCAATAATTCAAAATGCGAGTTATCCAAGTTATGTAACTCATCCAAAGAATCTTGACATGCTCAACCTTTCTAACATCGCACGTGTTGAAATAACAATTGACCTAGTCACCCTTTTTATATATGTCTCATCGCGAATATCTCACAATACGTGACATTATCTGTTGCTGCCCATGACAACTCCATTCTTCTTGGCCTTGCTATCTTAAGCTGTTGACGATGACAAAAGATAAAGTTGTAAATCTCTATGAACAAACTGGGCATGTGAGAAGACCCGTGCCCAAAAAGAAATATACTCCAAGGGTCTCCACAGTAAGTGTCCCAATACCAACCACAAGATCTACACTTCAGAGGCAACAAAGGCCACCAACTGATGTGGACCTACTAAAGAAGATATACTTTGATGCAAGAACTAAAACAATAAAGGTAATAATGTCTAGTGGTGATTTAAAGATCATTGTTTTGAAGGATGACTTCCAAGATTATAAGAGAGAACAGCTTGAGGAGATGGCAAGGATGAACTTGTATGACTATCAAGATACACAGAGGGTTGCCGGCCAACAAAGGAATGAGCTTTCCAAATATTTGAAAGAACAATCTAGGAAAGGATTTCCTTTGTTAAACAAAAAGAGGAAGCTGGAACTCTCAAACTTTGAAAGAACTAAGAGGTAGAGGAAAATGATAGATATAGTGATGATTCAAGCTTCGTACAAACAGCAAACCATATACTCAAATCCTCTTGTTAACATGAGAGAGTGCATAAGTATGAGGCAGCAGATGAACAGGCTGAACTATGAGGTCCAGAAAAATGGCAGGATTTCTAAGATAATCTTTGAACCGAAAGATCAATCTTTTATCCTAAAAAATTCTGATGGACTGGCCTTGGGCATCATTGAACACCACACAAATTTGGAATTTCTTCACGTGGAGGATTTAGAGGAGATAATCAGATGCAATCTGCCTTATCGACATCCATACCACAGGGAGATCTATTTATTCAAAGAAAAGGCTGCTGCTGTAGTATTTGACAGAAGAAGAGATGCTGGGAGCTCTAGAAGATGAAGATCTGTTTATCTTTCTGTTAAATTTGTTTTGTAATGTCCATGTGACTGAATTCTCTTATGTAAATTTTTCATTAAGTAATGTAATTTGGGTTTTGAAAATTTGATGTGTATTTTTAAAAGTGTATGTAACCAATAGGTGTTTTGGTGCAGCTGAGTTTGTTCCAATCTAGGGGGAGATTGTTGGGATGAGAAAATGACTAAGGAAGATTGAAATCTTCTCAACCTCCTTAGAAAATGGCTCAGTTTTGAAACCGAGCAAACTTAGGCATCCGAGCAAGGTTAAACTTAGTCAAGCAAGGTATTTTGCCCAAACGAGCAAGTTTATCTTCTTGAAGTCTTCAAAGTGTTAGATCGAGCAAGCTACACTTTATCATGCAAAGGTTGTTCTTCAAGTCAATCAAGATTGGTTTCAGAGCAAACCCTTGACTAAACCAAGCTAAAACCAATTAATTTGGTGGATCGAGCAAGGTTTGTTAATAAATAGTGGTCCGAGCAAACTTAAAGGAAGTTGATGGAGAAATTACTCTAAGGACTTCTAACGAGCAAGGTTCAACCTCGAGCAAGCTACAGTGTCACCAGCACACTTGAACTTGTTTATAAGTTAAAATACAAAAAGGTTGAAGGGACCCAAGAAGAACAAGTTTAATCGTAGGATATATATCGAGTAAAGTTTGATATTATCATGAAGATTGAAATCTGTTTGATGAATATTTTCTTAGGAAAATATTCTAAGTAAAACTTACTCAGAGAACTGTTTCCAAGCACACTTAATGGTTATCAGCTCTGCTTGATAAGGACAAAAGCTACAAGCTTACTAGGAGACATGTTTACACGTATAATATTTTGTAATATATTTGAATATGCTAAGAATTAATGATTAGGGTTTCTAGAAGGTGTCAGGGTAGGCCTATTTAAGGAAACTTTAGGGCACACCTATGACACAACGGAAACTCAGCGAATATTGTGATTTGATGGTTGTCTTTATCTTGTATCGAAAAGCTGCCAAAAATACAAACATTCCACCTAGAAACCCTAACTGATTTTTCTGTCCGTTTAGAAATTACTTAAGTATTAGTGTTTCCGCCATTAATATTTATTTGTTGTTCACAAAAGCAGTATTTCATAACCTTCTTGTTGACACATTTGTGTGGGTTACGAGAGTGATTATTGAGAGATTAAGTGCACTAGTCGGTACCGACAAGTGGTATCAGAGCTTGTGTTGCTACATTTGTGAAGAACTATTGCTGAAAACTGTTGATTTTGAAGATGAAGAATGACGTCAGCTGACAACTATTCCATTGATTTGTGACGTCAGCTGGCCTGTCTTTTCATTTTTCTCAGATCTACAGTTTCATTGAGGTTTAAAAGTGCTTTTTATTCAGATTTACTTTGATTTCTTTCTTTGTGTGTCAAGATCTTATTATTATCCATCTAGATTTATCAAATCTGAGGATTTATTTCACAGATTTGATTGTTTTTCAAAAGTTTCTTAAAGTTTAAGTAATTTTTTTTTCATTTCAAAAAATACTTTTAAAATACCAAAAATATGTCCGGAGTTGTGGATGAACAAGAGGGGTCTACTAAAAAAATTCCAAGATTTTTAGGACAGTAAAACTATATCAAGTGGAATGTGTTGTTTGAGGCTGTTGTTTGCTATAATGATGTGGAAATGTGGAACTCAATCAAAAATTGACCATATGACCCAGATTGTTAAGAACCCAGTCCAACACTTTAAGATCAAGCACATTGAAATCAGACACCATTTCATTAGAGACTGTAGTGAAAAAGGTCTAATAGAAATGAAAAGAGTTGACACTAGTGAAAACTTGGCAGATTTAATCACCAAGCCACTAGATAGAACAATATTTCACTTTCTAGTAAAAGAATTAGGCATGCTCAACTCTTATGAAGTCTAATTAATGATGTGTGCTCATTATGCTAACTTACTATCTTTTAAAAAGTCTTGATGAGTGAGTTGTGTTTGATCTGTGAATCTGTGTTTATTCTTAACTAATATGTGCTTTAAATGACCATATGTGTGACTTAGGTGTCTATGATGCTTAGGTTTGATTTCAGTAACTGTTGATAATATCTTGATAAGTGTGTTTGCATATGCTTTGAAAGATAAATCTGTACGCTTATCTGATATTTTTGAATATGTTGGATAATTTGATATGATGATGTGTTTAGATAGGATAGAATTTGCATAATTAGTCTTGGTTGAACATTATGTTAAGTCTTCCTGTGCTAATTCATGTCATTCATATACCATATGTTGGAAGGTCAGGATGTAAGATGTTGAAAATAATCTGCAGGAACCGAGGATACATCAAGAATTAGTCCTTTCCAGCATTCCTCAAATTTGTTACCAACCCCTCAAATAAAACATCCTTGAAAAGTTGAATGGACGATCATAGACTACAACAACAGTTGCTATTTAAATTTCTCTACTCTTCAGTGTCCAAGTACCCCTTCGTGGTGTCAAACTTTGTATAATATGATGAATAAGGAATCGGTACAGCACCAGGAACACCCCTTTTTGAAATTGACCCTCATAAATGTTACCATGATAACCCATTGTCTTTTGAAAAATTCCCTACAATCTTTGGGTTTAGTATGAAAACTGAACTTCAAGGTCATCTTTTAGCCGGAGGCTTGCACAAATTAGTTGTTTAGTTATTTCACTTCCTTTCGCATTACTGTTCCTTTGACCCTTAATATCATCAACTAATTGAGCTGAATTCCAGAAATCCAGGTGATGATTTCTGTAAATTATAGGGCTCTCAGTCAAAGCAAAACGAAGGTTGGAACGCAGCAACCGTTGTATCATCAGCTCCAGTGGCCGATTCTACTCAGTTATTTGGAGAAAAGCGCACAAGTTGTGTTTTGGCTCGAATGGGTAAACCATTTTCAGCACAAACACAAACAAAAATACACATTCAAAGCAATAATTCATCAAATATGAACATCAACTGAACGTGCAAAGAGTTATAATTGACGAAGAAAGTTTAAAATGACAGTCTTTATGAACATGTTCTTTGACAATATTATAACCTACACATAAAATAGAAATGTCAGTAAACATGAAAATTGAAAACCTAAACTCATATATGAGTGTCGGAAATCATTCAATTAAATCTTACCAAGTAGGAATTAAGTGGATGAAAAATGTTGGTTAGGAATAATGAGCAATGGTTGGGTTACTTAGGCTGCGAGCAAGCGGATGATAATAGAAGAGAGAGAGAGAGGGGTAAGATTAAATAAAAAAATTTTCTAAGTCCCCCTTTTATAGTGTACGCTTTCTGCATTTGAAAGTGGGTTTTAAATGATTTTTGTCATTTACTCCAGGAATACTGCCAAAAACCTAGATTTCAAATATTCAAGCACAAAGCTTGCTCGATAAAGTATTTTACCCAAGCTTGCTTGTTCCCAAAGTTTTCTCATGTTATAAAGTTATTAGAAATAAACTAAGTAAATAAAATTAAGGAAACTTACTCGAATATACAAGATTGCTCGATAAATTAATCACAAGCCATGTAATCAAGTATATTTGATCAAATAGGCAACCTTGCTCGAGATTAATAAAGATCCCAAAACAGTATCTTAGAAATATTTCTAAATTTCAAACCTTACTCGATTACCTTACCCACATAAAGTTTACCCGATTCCTCTTAGACAAACAAAGACTTAACATTGATATATATTCAAGTATACTCGGAAAAACAAAGTTTACTCGTTTTTTTTAAATACAAAGTATGCTTGAGAATACTTATAATGTTAAATATTAACATAAAAGTGTGCTTAAAGCATAAAGTTTACTCGAGAAACAAAGTTTTCTCGAAAACACTTGAAATTTGCAAGTATGCTTGAAGAACACTTGAAATATTTATATTAATATACAAGTGTGCTTGAAGCATGAAGTTTGCTCTATAAACAAGGTTTACTCGAAAACACTTGTAATTTTAGAAATAGAGTATTCAAACATATTCAACAATTAAGTAAATCAATATTTTAACAAGTATGGTTGAAAATATACTAGGTTCACTCGATAGAGCTAACCAACAAGTAAATAGTCAAGATTACTCGAAATTTTTTTCATTTTAATCATTTTCAATCAGAAATCATCAAGTATGCTTGAAATAAACAAATTTCAACCAAACACGCAAGTTTACTCGAAACACATATTCAAAGCATAGTTAGACACATTTATATAAAACGTTCATCAAGTATGCTCAAATGAGTTGAACTTCTAATAAAACAACTGGGTTTTCTCGAAATTTCAAAAACATCAAAGTTTACTCGAGAGTACATAATCAGACATATGAATAACAAACAAGTATCAAATTTGCTCGAATGAGTTAAACTTCAAAGATAAACAACTTAGTTTACTTGAAAGTTTATAAAAAGCAAAGTTTACTTGAAATTACATATTTAGAGATCTTCATAGCAAAAATGCAACACTTTTTGACTTAAACCTTATTTTAAATAGTTTTCTCATTTAGGTTCAAAGTTTAAGAGCAAATGGTTTATAATGAGATCAAATATCAGTTTAATCGTTTCAAATTCTTTTCTCTTGTATGAAAAGATCTCAACATGAGATCATAATCATTAACACACCTTTCAATACTTCATTCTCAGCATTATTGTGACACATCAAGCAGGTTAACAAGAGGTGATTACTTAGCATGAATTTCATTACTTTGGTGATATTCTTAAGGTTCAATTAGTTGCATAATACAGAAATGGATAACACATATTGAACTATGATGTTTCATATCTCTTCTCAAGGCTTATTTGTCTTTCTCCAGATCACCCCAAATTGACTTCAACCCCCCTGATATTTGGTAAAAATATTTGTTAGTGCAAAATGTCTAATGCTAGGTCTTGTGGTGATAAACGAGTTGAAATGGTTAGAACTATGTCAAGGGGCGTATAAGTACCACCGTATAAGACTTATACGTGGCGTATAAGTCTTATACGTGACAGACTTATACAGACCCATATGCTTTGTATATAAATAGCTTGATAATTGTCATATATTTGAAGATTTTTGTAATATTTGGAAATCATTTGTACTGAAATTCTCATATGAATATAGTGATTATTACAGTGGGTTGACATGTATTTAGTTCTTTTGCTACGTGTTTCCGCCATTTAGCATAGTATAGTAAACACAACGTTTTCGATCCATTTCATGTTATATCTACACATATATGATGACGTATTATGATCTGGCTCTTGGTCTTTCAAGTGGTATCAGAGCTAATGACTCATGCTTAGACCATGCGTAGTTATAAATCTCCACCCCAGGCGTTATGCGCCACGTGGCGCCAAGTCAGAGTTATGGTTTTTTACCAAAACAGGGTGTAGTCATAACACTCCACCCACAGGCGTTATGCACCACGTGGCGCCCAGTCATTTAAATAATAAATCATTTAAATAAATAAAATTAAAATTAAAAATTACATTAAACTTCCAAATAAAAACTTAAATAAAGTAAAAAAAATACAAAAAAAAATACTAATAAAACTACATGTTATATTTTTCTAAAATTTTTGCTTGTTGAGCGGCTTTTAGAGATTGGACTCTCGGGTCGGCTTCGGTTAGCTCACTTGATAAAATCTCGATGTCTTTGTCCATTTGATTTCTTCTAAGAAGTTCGACGACGTCCAAATTTACTTTAAGTCGTTCGGTTCCAAGTTCGTGTAAATCTTGGAGTCGAGAGTTCATTCCCTTGCCCTTGGTTCTTCTCTCCCCCCGGCCGAGGCATCTCGGTAGTATTCACGGCATTATCATCGCTTAAGTTGAAGTTTCGAGCGTCGAAACAGGGCGTGTCTGGATCAACCGATGGCGATGTTTTAGACTTTTTTCTACGCGGACCACCTTCGGCTTCGGCATCCAAAACCTGGCCCCATTTTGGGTGAAACCTCAACAACTCTTTCCAAATGCCAAAGTAGTTGAAGGACCCCGAGACCTTATGTTGATACTCTGTCAACGCTTTTTCCATGACTTCCGCGTCCGAAACACCGCTACTCCTCGTTCGATTGATCGGGGAGTAAACCGTATGGAAAAATATGCATTTGGTGTTTATGTCGCCCATTTCTACAATAACGAATCTTTTTCTCTACACGAGTCCCCGCCAAGGTCGTGGAACAAATATCTAATTTTGTGCCAAAATCCCCCCGTTTTTTGATAGTTCGCTAAAAATATAAAAACATTACACGTTCAATGATTGTTTTAAGAAATTTAAAGATATATATATGTACTTTAAAAACATACCGCGTTTGGCATCTTCCGATATCGCCCACCAAGCACGAGCACATAGTACGCACTCGTTGATCTTCCGCGGTATCACCGTCTTTTTAACCCGAGGTTCGCCGGCGGGCTTCTTTGCGTGTTTTCTCGGACGTCCGCGTTGGCTCGAAGCGCCTACGGTCTCCGGGATGGGTTGTGTCTCCGGCACGAACTCGACCTCGGGTTCGGTCTCCGGGACGGGTTGGGAACCCGAAACGGCAAAAATGTTTGTCGTTGAGTTTTGGAAACCGGGCACCGCATTTGGCATAGAGTTTTGTAAATATGCAATGTACGCGGCCATTTGCGGGTCAATCATATGCGGGACGGGTACGGTTGGCGTCGGGGCGGTAGATTGGTTCGGTTGTGGATTTTGGTTTCCTTGACGGGCATATTGACCGAAACCGAGAATACTTTGGTTGTTGTTCGGAAACATTTTGGTAGAAATATTTGAGTAAGAAATATAATTGGTATTGAAGTGGGAGTAATGTGTTAAAAAATGAGTTTGGTTTGTTTTTATAGATAAATTTAATTAATATATATTTTTTTTAAAAACCCAACGGATACATGGGCCAACGGATACATAACGGTTACTTTTTTTTTGATTTGTGTGCCATCCAACGCGTTATAGATAAAACGTTCAAAAAAAAACCCTAAAACGCCGAGGGGGGCGGTGTTCCCCGGCGTTTTGGGCCAAAACGCAACCCCAAAACGCACCACTACGGGTGGTCTTACTACTGAATTGAACACATCAACTCAGTATCGATTTGAAGATTTGCATGTGCACGAAATTGTTGTCCGTAGTGATCGAATAATTTATACATAGTCTAGATTGTTTATTTATTGTAAAATGGTCATTCTCTATGGATTGTATAGCGAATGGGTCCATTCGTTTGTGATCTAGGCTAGTTCGTTAAGTTTATAAGCCCATTCGTTATGTAATATAACGAATGGAGGCTGGTTCGTTAAGTTATCATCATTCGTTATGGAATCATAACGAATGGAGTCTAATTCGTTTATGAAGATATAACGAATTAGACGTAACTTAACGAATTGGTGCTTTGGCCTATAAATAGGCATATCCATGCTCATTTGTAGGTGTACATATTTAGAGAGAGATCTAGATCTAAATTATGCTCTCCATAAGTTATTTCCATCCACCATAATGTATTCACTCTAATTATCAATAAAACCGTATTTATAGTATTCATGTTCGTATTGTATAATCGATGTATCGACGCGGCTAGATCCTTGGCGGGTTCTCTCAATTGGTATCAGAGCAGACGGCTGCTCTCGATGCTTCGATTAAGGTATGAATATGAGTTTTTCGTGTTCTTTGGGTTTTGGTCAGATCTGGAGTAAATTAGTGTGTTATTGGTGGATTTGATGGTGAATTCGTGTTTATTGATGGAAGAGGAAACTTCCTGTGTAATTTGGTGTTAAGTTATGGTGTATTGAGTGATTTACCATGGAAGAGTATGTTAACTTTTGATTCGGTTTATGATTATTTAGTGATGGTTAAGTTAATTGGATGAGGGATTTGTGTTTATGATTGAAATCCGCATGTTTCTGTGGACTTTGGTGATTAATTATGGTATATTGAAGGTTTTGCCATGAAAGAGCATGGTTTCGGGTTAATTTATTAGGTGATGAATCAGTGGTTGTTAAGTTAAATGGTTGATATATTCGTGATTAGCATGAAAAACCGAGTGTTCGGTGTGATTTTCGTGGTTAATTATGGTGTTTTGATGATTTCACCATGGATGAAGTTCAAGTTTCCAGAATCCGGCCAGATCTGAGTTTTTCCGGCGAGATAACCACTTTTTCCGGCGAAATTCGTTTTTCCGGCGAGCAGTTCAGTTCCAACAACCTGATTCGCTGTTACTGTAGCTAATTCGTTAAGGAGTCTAACGAATCTACTGTAGCAGTTCGTTAAGGAAAATTTAACGAGTTAAGAGTTAATTCGTTAAGGTAAACATAACGAATTAAGGTAATTCGTTAAGGTAAACATAACGAATCCGGCCAGATCTGAGTTTTTCCGGCGAGATAACCACTTTTTCCGGCGAAATTCGTTTTTCCGGCGAGCAGTTCAGTTCCAACAACCTGATTCGTTGTTACTGTAGCTAATTCGTTAAGGAGTCTAACGAATCTACTGTAGCAGTTCGTTAAGGAAAATTTAACGAGTTAAGAGTTAATTCGTTAAGGTAAACATAACGAATTAAGGTAATTCGTGAAGCTGATTCGTTAAGTTAAATATAACGAATTAAGGAGATTCGTTAAGTTAATTCATTAAGTTAATGATAACGAATTAAAGTTACTTCGTTAAGTTAATTCGTTAAGGTATTGGTAACGAATTAAGCTAATTCGTTAATGGAGATGACGAAGTGGAAATTCTTAACGAATGGGAGGCCATTCGTGTAACTGTTATAACGAATTAGAGTTGGTAAGTTATAACAAAATGATTGGTTGACGAACTGATTGGGTGACGAATGGAGAGCACGAACTAAGTTAACGAATGGGTTGAATATTTATAACGAATTGGAGAGATGATTCGTTAAAAAAAAATGGCGGGAAAAATTTTCTTGCGCGAATTTTTTCCTGAATGCTACTCGTAAGTGAGTTTTCATTCTTGAAAATTTTGGCGATAATATTTATTTTTCGAAAATTTTCGGTGAATTTTTGGCAGGAAAATCAGGAAAAATTTTCTTAATCGAAATTTTTCTGGGATGTTCATAAGGTATTGGAGACTCTTCGTGTAAATTTTGGTAATATATTTTCCGGCTGACTGTTTACGCGTTTCGGCTGGCCGAGGGGGAGATCTCGTGTAATTTAAGGAGGAGTGTGTTTGTTTTGTGAACTTTGAAGATTATTCAAGACCTTGCTGAATTTGTCAAGAAAAGGGGGAGATAAAACTTTCATTTGAGTTTATTTAAGCATGTATCTTCCTACGTGTGAAAGGTTTCTTGAAAAATTACTGCATTTCGGGTGGTAATTCATGCTAGCAAAGCTACGTTTAACTGAGTTCAAGACTGCAGTTGTTTTTCGATTGGTGATTGATTTGTTCAAAGATTGAAACCTGAATATGTGGGATACGAGTGTCTATTCATTTACTTCTTTCTGTGAGACTTGATCCTGACTATGTTGGCTACGAGTATACGGTGGATTACTTCTGTTGAGGGGGACGATTCTCGAACGTGTTGATCTTATTGAAGAATTTACGAGTCTTGTCATTGGATTGAAGAATTTGATCATTTGGTTTATTAATGGAGGTTGGAACTCTGAATCTAATGATGCCCAAACATTAGTGCATCTTTGCGAATGAGATGTGGAAGAGCTTCAAAGAGTTATTTGGGATAAACGTTATCAAGAGAGGGAAAACCGAAGTGAAAGATGTTGAATGATCGAGTTGTTCATGAAGATGTGTGACGAGGATAAACGTAAATATATGTTTTTCTTTACCGGTGCTGACAGATAGCTGATGACTTGTTGCTGATTGTTGAAAGATTAAACCATATCATACGCCAATGGATGATCAGGATGATCTCCAAGAGTTGCTCACTTTGAGGGGGTGATCTGATATGAGAAACTACAAGTTGTTGGTTTGCAGAAAAGATTTAAAGATTGCCCGTCTACACAAGCCCGAAAATCATCAGTCAAGGGGGTGTCTGTTAGTGCACGTTTTGTGACTGGTGATTTGCAGTTAAAGTATTCAAGATTAAAGTATTTGATAGCTACGGAAAAGGGGGTGTCTGTTAGTGCACGAAATTGTTGTCCGTAGTGATCGAATAATTTATACATAGTCTAGATGGTTTATTTATTGTAAAATGGCCATTCACTATGGATTGTATAGCGAATGGGTCCATTCGTTAGTGATCTAGGCTAGTTCGTTAAGTTTATAAGCCCATTCGTTATGTAATATAACGAATGGAGGCTGGTTCGTTAAGTTATCATTATTCGTTATGGAATCATAACGAATGGAGTCTAATTCGTTTATGAAGATATAACGAATTAGACGTAACTTAACGAATTGGTGCTTTGGCCTATAAATAGGCATATCCATGCTCGTTTATAGGTGTACATATTTAGAGAGAGATCTAGATCTAAATTATGCTCTCCATAAGTTATTTTCATCCACCATAATGTATTCACTCTATTATCAATAAAACCGTATTTATAGTATTCATGTTCGTATTGTATAATTGATGTATCGACGCGGCTAGATCCTTGGCGGGTTCTCTCAAAAGTCAAAGTTTATCAACGATACTTATTCTTCAATTACACAATCAATTATAGATTAAATTCAAATTCATCTCAGATTTATGTTCGAAATCATGTAAGGATCATTTCTCCAAGAGTCATACATCAGAATTCAATCAGATTTTCAAGTTACAGATCATTTTCATTGCACAGTTATCTTCAGCGTATAAGTCATTCTGTATCACCGTATAAGTTCATTTGACACATAAGTGGGTTATACATTTAAAAGCTGTTTTTCATAGAAGTGTCTTTGTCCATATAAGTTCATTTGACGTATAAGGATATTATCCGCATAAGTGGGTTATAAGAATATTATCGGTATAAGTGGGTTATACATTGAGCATAGTTCTCCATATAAGTGTGTGATCTACGTATAAGTTTTGGTTTAAGGGTATAAGTTTTGGAAGTTTATAAGTCACTTATACGCCGTATAACACTTACACGCCCATATTACTAACACGATTAAAAAGCTTATACGCCATACCCACTGATTTTCTTGATTTTCGTGCAACTATGGAAGAAATGAATGCTTTCATGTCACAACCATCGGCAATACTTCATAACATCAATCTTGAGAATGAGATGGGGAAGTCTACTAAGCCACCGAAGCTTTTGAGGATGGAAGATTATTCGAGTTGGGCAGATAAGTTTGAGACTTATGTGCAAGTCGTTTATTACTGTTGGATCCCGTAGGTGTATCAATCCAGTAACAATAACAATAACAGATCTCAGATCTGTGCGTAGTCGATTAATACTTTAACTATAGATCTAGCTCATAATTATGTATGATTAAGTGTTGTATATATTTATATATTATTAGTATATGTATATCAGTAATTGTATTGTATAATATTAAGGATGAAGATCGAGAGAGGATTTGGACAGGGATTCGTTAATTAATCTCTCAAAACTTAAATTAAGCGTGAACAGTGTTCACTATAAATAGAAGATAGGTCTGGTTCGCTAACATCCCCTAGCGAACCAGACGTTACTTCGTTACATACATTAATAAGACGAAACACCCTCTGATTCGATAACATCCCCTAACGAATCAGAAGAGACTTAACTAAAGGTCTAGTTCGCTAAACATCCTTAGCGAACTAGCCTAATACCTTAACGAACTATAATACATAATAATTGTTTATTACATTAAACAAACGACAAATACGTTAACGACAATTACAAAGACTCAAGACGTAAAACCGTGCACTAACAGACACCCCCTCGTCTTGAGCTCTTTGTCTTTAAGTTACTTGAAGCGCTTGGACCGCCAGTCTCTGCAACTATGAATTCCATTTTCATGACAAACACGTACAAAACGTTGGAATTGCATAGCCAGGTCGTAGTCTTCATTGCGCTCGATCAGAATCTGTTTCCTGTGTAGCACGTCAATGTCTGTTTCAGATAAATTAACCAACCACATCGGGTCGATTATCTTGATAAGCTCAGTCTTCAGTCCTTTACCAAGTACAATGTACGATTGTCATAGTACCAGCGGTTGAATGAGAGATGCATTTGTTGGGGCATCGTCTTCACTGGCACTCGTTTCATCGTCTTCGGCGGCTTTACTTTAAGAACAAGTTTCTTCCAGCCAGTCTTTGGATCAATATCGTCAATGCGTTTACGTTTCGGGACCTGGGGCTTGAAGAACTTGAATCCATGATTAACTTCGAACAGCAAGTGTTGATGAAACCACTCAGCTGTCCGGATGCCACGACGATTGATAAATGGACGCCTCGCGAGGGTACGAACATCCCAACGCGGTAGTGTAAAACATCCATTATCTTCTCGTAGTACTGAACTCCTTTTTCCCATTTAACTATACATACCTTAAGCTCGGAATCGTATAGCCATGAGACGATATCACCATGAACCTTGGATACAGTCTTGAAGGTAGTTACTTGATTTTCTTTGACCCATGCAACTGCTATATCTTTCCGTTCTTGATCAACAAATCTATACGCCTTGATAATCTTACCCGCTGCTTTAAATCTGAACCATTTAGCAATATCCTCATCAGTTGGGTTCACAATTGAGTCAAAACGAGTATCCACAACTTTCTTACCCTTAGTCATCTTCTCCAAATCATCCTCAGCTGCTTTAAAATTCTGCTCATTAAATACCGGAGCACCTTGATCAACGTTCGTGTGTTGATACAAGTCAGGGTACTCCTCAGCAGTAACATCTTCCATCTCAACATCCTCGTCTTCATAGATAAAATCCGCATTCATTTGAATAGACGGATCATCCTCTATACCTTCCTCATTCACCACTTCGACATCAGGCTCAGTTTCTAACACAGTCAGCTGTTCGTCATTCAATCCAAGCTGTATAGAAATCTGCTCTCGTGTCAGAGACCTGTCAACAAATTCATCCACCTCTATCTCATCCTTGTTCACCATACTTCTAATCACCCCCTTTCCATCCATAAATATTACCGTGTCAGCTTCAATCATCTCAATTGGTTTAGCAGTCGAATAATCACGATAAAAAACAATCTGTTTTCAGAATCGTCAACAGAACTAGTACCCGCACCTGAAGCAGGGTCTTGAGCTTGTTTAGGCTTACCACCAGCACCAGACTCATCATCATCAGGATCTTCCTCATTATTCTTGATCTTCTTTAAAGCATCATCTTTGCAAATCAATTGCAGAATCAGATCCTCTTGTTCTTTAAGCTTCACCCCCCTGAGACTCAACAATCTCACGTAGGGCCTTGGTTTCTTTTTGACGGAAAGAAACATAGCTGAGTAGTTTCTTCTGATTCTCCATTAAGCATTCTTGATTTAACCGATCAGCAGACATCTGGTTCTCATACAAAAGCAGAAGATTTAAAAGCATTTCTGTCTGACGATTTGGTGGCAAAGCATACAAGGATGGATGAATTGGTTGGATTGGACCTTGAGGCCTTGTAATTCTCATAAATGAGAGATCATTATGAGGATGAGGCCTCATAGATATTGTTGGAGGAGCTGTAGCCACAGTATCAGTCGGCAAAGGTATTTCAGTTAACGCTGACTGAGGAATCATACCTAACTGCTCATGTGGAACCATCGTCGTTGTTAAAGTCATCGCTGGAGTGCTAGTTGTAACCGGCACTACCGGTCGTTGAGTCGTTGTTTGACGAGGTGATGGTACACCAATGATTACACCAGCCCCAGCAGATACACGTCTCTTCTTAGATGGCTCACCAGTTGCCACACCTTTCCCTTTTCTCTTTCTTTCTAGTTGAGCAGCAATGGTGGCAGCTAATGCAGCATCAACTGCGGCATGTTGTTCTCTAAGAGCTGCATCACTAGTACTATCATTTCGACCATTACCCCCATCACCATCGTTCCCATCATTACCATCGTTCCCATCATCACCATCATTCCCACCTTCGCCTTCCTCACGCTCGGAATCTGAATCATCATGAATCCAGCGATCCTCGGAAGGACATACATAATTAGGATTAATGATATGACCAATCATTCGTTTATCCGCTGGCCTTGCCTTTCGATAAATCGCCATTCTCCGTACTGTGTCAGCCGTCATGTGTTCCATAGGAAGCTTGTCATTCACCAAGGTCTGATCAATAGCTAAATTAGGTATCAAATCTTGAATAATCAACTGCAAAAACCGAGGATACATTAAAAATTTCTTCTTCTGGTCCGTCTGCTGAACTTGTTCTGTCAAATGATCAAATACAAGCTCAGAGTAGTTGAATGGCTTGTTGAGGATTAAAGCCACAAAGGCTGATTGCAAACTGAGTCGACATTCGTCAAAGCCACCACGACGACCACTCATGCAATGAATAAGAACATGGAGAAGATACTTATATGGTGGGCATAATCCATTCTTGTTCAACATAGATTTATTAATGTCTCCACCATAACGCACACGTGTAAACAAACCCTTGACCAGTTGCCTATCAAATTCACTCGGGTTGTCATCAGTATCATCAAATCGAAGCACACGCCGAATTACTTCAACATCAATTGTAATAGGAGTTTGATTAATCGTGGCTCGAATATGCTTCTCGACCTCCACATACTCAGCTGTATCCCAAAACTGCCTGATAATACTCAGATACACCTTAGGTCGAGCAGTGATGGCATAAAGTATCACTGATCGTCTTAGAAAAGTCAACATATCTCCAAATGTAGCAACATCAGCAACATCTTGATCAACATAGGCACAGATGTTATGTTTCTTATCAAACGACAATAAAATAACATCGTCATGCTGTTCTTGAGGAGGTTGCTCTTGTGATGGTTGTTCTTGCTGCCCTTGATCAATAGCAGGGTGTTCTAGCTGCTCTTGATTAGCAATCGGTGGATCTTGATTCACTTGATCAGCCATTTTACTGAATGAATATAAATCAAGATAAGTAATATGAAAAGGTAATATACATACATATATATATATATATATATATATATATATATCTATTTATGTCTCAATGGTGTAGTTAATTTCACATGATATATGTAATTAATTTATTTACGCGTTTAGACGGTTGGAATAAATTATCTACTTTAAAATGTAATCTTAAAATTTAATTAGATAATTAAAAAGAAATGTCATTCGTGAGATCTTCACTCATATTCGTTACTATTCAGTAACGAATCTAATGATTCGCTATCAAGTAAATACATTAACGAAGTAGATCAAGCGAAGTACTAATCACAAGGACGAACTAGGATCTAGTTCGTTATAAATTGACGAATCCTCATCTGATTCGTTAACTACTTTATTCGTTGATCTAGTTCGTGTATTTCCTTAACGAATTGGACACGAAACAGTCCCAAATCGCTAAGGATCACGAATGGCCAATAATTAGACTCAATGTTTGACTTTCATAGTCAAAGTCAAAATAGCATAAGAACACCGACGGTCAATATTACAAATCCAGGTTCAATTATCCCAAACAGAGCATCGAATAACCAAAACCACAGATTTATCCAACTCGGAATCACAATACGAAGCTCATGGTGTTAAGATTGAGGCTTAACACCTTGTAATAAATACAAATAATCGAAGAGTTAAACAGAGCCTAAAACCCCGAATACCTATACATTCAGTCAACCCAGCAAACAAAAATCAAACGTTGATTAATGTCTACCAAGGGTTTCGAAATCACATTCCGAACACAATGAACCCAAAATAATTAACATTAACATAGTATATCATAAATAAATTAGGGTTTAGAACACGGAAAACCCTTTGAACACAAAAGTCCATAATTAGTGTATTAAAACACCATCATTTTTGACGAAAATCACATCGTGGTGATCGTTTATACCTTAGTGTCACAATGATATCCTTGAATGTCAAAATTTGAAGATCGAAAATCAGAGGAAAAATTTTGAAAAGGGTGACTTTAGGTTGAAGAAAGATGGTGAATAGTGAATGGACGATTCGTGTTGTTGTCCTATATAGCCTAACACACACCCCAAGGCGATTCGTTTGAATTTTAAATAACAAATTAGGTATGTATTGTAGTTTGATTCGTTAACTATATATAACGAAGTAGAGGTGATTCGTTACAGAGTGCGGAAGCGAATTGGGTGAGCGAACTAGAAAGTAGTTCGCTAAAGAATCACCTAGTTCGTTATTCATACTTAACGAATTAACTTTTAACGAATTAAAATTTTTTATTTAATTTTAACTTAAATAAATAAATGAATTAAATAATGAATAGATTTAACTTAAAAGAATTACTGAGAACCTTTTATCCCGATAATTGAATACTTTAAAAACGTTTCTCCTTTTCGAAACATAACTTAACAAATTTAAATAATATGTAAAAAAATAGAATATTTTTGATATATTGTAAAAATGTTAAAGAATGTATGTAGAAATAAGTATCCGAACATTTTAAAATTGAACAATTTTTTTTTAGACAAAAGCAATACATATTTTTGTGTTTTTGTTGAGTTTGAGCAGAGAATCATATTGACCAAATTGCCCTTCCATCACAGTTTTATATTTCAGTGATATTATGACTGGCGTTAAGTCGGTCATTGGTATTGTTTTCCACTTAAATCTAATAACAAACGTTCAAGTGTTTTTGTGATATGATTAATTGGTTCAATTATAGCACAGAATATCAGAAACTATCAGCCTCTAATCTCGGTTCAAGCTTAATTTGATTTTTGCTATATCACCCCAACTTGACTTAAACCATTATATTGTTGATCAAAATTAATTTTAAAGAAATTTATGAGCAGTGCATTGATTTTCTGTTACTATGAGTGAATTTGCACGAGTCCATCTGTCGGCTTACATACATTGTATCCCCTGGGGTCCGTTTCTTAATGGTATTAAGACGTGCGCAAGGGAGGAACAATGTATGACTAACAACGGATTTTGATCAAGTCAGTAATTTGGATATGTACAAAGTACAGCAGTGATCAAGTTTAATGACTTTGGGTTTGCTCTAAAAGCGAAAGAAATATTCATGCATTTGAATACCCAGATGATTAAGCCGCGTAAAGACTCACAGTGTCCAGAACCTCAAAGCTTGTTATTTGCTTTATTTTGTTTTTGGATGATCAAACAAGTATAAGGCTTGAGTATGACAGGTTATTACATTTCTGCCATCCTCACCGTGACTTTTTCTAGAGACTAACACCCCTTTCAATTTGGCGTTTCTTTATGTTTATATCACATACTTTACTCTACTTGGTTGTTTTAAGACCTACCAATGCACCAATGCAATTAAGCACACAGTCTTTTAAGCTTACTTCTTGCTGGACTTGGGGTCAAGATAATCAATGTACTATCATTTTCTCTTTTTTGCTTCAAAAACTCAAAATCTTGAGGAGCATAAGAAACAAAATAAAGATAAATTTAATCGCCCCAGTTAACTTAAGTCTATAAATAAATGGTTGTTCTATCAATTCAACAAGTGAATAATAGGACTAAGACATGCAAGCATGCTTCACAAACTTAAATAACCGACATAATTTTCAGCGAGAAAATAATCTAAAAACGCATAACGAACGCCCCAATTTTTTCCATTATCAGGTAAATGGCTAACCTGAACATTTACAAGTAAATTTCAGGACCAAACATATACACGCACATGCCCTTCAAATGTAGATAATTGACATAATTTTCAGCAAACGCATGCAAAAATCTTTTTGGTTTTTCTCTATACATACTTTAAAAACACAATATTTTTGTCTTTTTCAATTTTCTTATAAACAAAATAAACTTCACAGTCTTTTTGGATTTTTGGATTTTTCTGTACAAACTGAAAAAATACATTCTTTTTGGATTTTCAAATTTTAAAATTTTAAAATGTTTTTGGTTTTTTAAAAATATTTTAAAGGAAAACATTAAAGAAAATAAAACAATCTTTTTGAATTTTTAGGAATTTTTTAATGTTTTTATATTTTATTTATACAAACGAAAATCACAATCTTTTTGTATTTTTTAGATTTTCACCCCCTAAAACCAAAATAAATTTTAAAAGAACAATCAACAGAAAATAAAGATAGTCATCCTTGTTTAAGGATATCAGTGAGGGTCTTCAATCCGTTTAAACCAAGCAAAAAATGAAAACGCGTTTTGTCAAAAGCTTTGGTAAACGGATCGGCTTTCTGAAAGTCAGTATGTACTTTCTCAAGGTCAATCAACTTCATCTCAAAGCAATCCCGTATAAAATGATATCAAATTTTGATATGTTTTGTTTTCGAATGTTGTACGGGATTCTTTGTGATAGAAATTGCAGCAGAATTATCAATCAGAATAGGAGTAGTAAGAAACTTCAAACCGTAGTCGCGGAGATGTTGTTGTATCCACAAAACCTGGGAACAACAACTCGAGGCTGCAACATACTCAGCTTCGGCGGTTGAAGTGGAGACCGTTGTCTGCTTCTTACACTGCCAGGAGACAAGCCGGTTTCCTAAAAATTGACATCCTGCAGTCGTTGATTTGAAGTTGATCTTGCAATCTCCATAATCCGAGTCTGAATAAGCAGTAAGATCAAAAGTATCATCCTTGGGGTACCACAACCCGATGTCTGGATTTCCCCTCAAATACTGAAGAATTCTCTTGACCGCGGCTAGGTGAGTCACTCGTGGACTTGCTTAATACCTAGCATAAAGACAAACAGCAAACATAATATCAGGGCGAGAAGCCGTTAGATACATTAAAGAACCGATCATGGCACGATAGAGGGTAGGATCAACGGTATCCTCCAATTCATCCGGTGATAAATTGTGACCCACTGGAAGAGGAGTAGAAGGGATTTTTTCGGCAGAGATCTTGAATCGGCTCAAGACGTCATTCACATATTTAGTCTGGTGAATAAAGATTCCGTTAGCAAACTGGTGAACCTGAAACCCTAAAAAGAAATTCATCTCTCCCATCGAACTCATCTCGAACTTTGTTTGCATGGACTTCTCGAACTCCTTACACAATGTGTCGTTTGTTGACCCGAAGATAATGTCGTCGACATAGATCTGAACTAGGAGAAGATCATCACCAACAGTTTTATGAAATTAAGTGCAGTCTACATTCCCTCGTTTGAAGCCGTTATCAGCCAGATGGTCGGCAAGCGTGCTATACCAAGCTCTCGCGGCTTGATGTAGACCATACAGGGCCTTGTTTAATCGGTAAACTCGGTCCGGATAATCAGGATCTTCAAAACCACGAGGCTGTAAAACAAACACTTCCTCGTGTAGTTCACCATTGAGAAAAGCACTTTTAACATCCATTTGATAGACCTTGATATTCTTGTAAGCCGCATATGCCAGGAAGATTCGAATCGACTCTAATCTTGCAACTGGAGCATATACTTATGTGTAATCAATACCCTCTTGCTGATGAAAACCTTGCACCACTAGACGTGCCTTGTTTTTGACAATCACGCCTCGATCGTCCTTCTTACACTTAAATACCCACTTAGTCGGAATCGCTTTCTTGACTCTAGAAGGCTTGTCTATTAAATCCCAAACACCCAAACGTGCAAATTGCTGCAATTCTTCTTGCATAGCTTCCACCCAAGAAGGATCTTCAAGTGCCTTACGAGCTGTCGTTGGCTCAACTTGAGATAGAAAGCAAGTGAATTTAGAAAGATTTACAACTCCCGAAGAATGTAAATCAGTGTAAGCACACAATATGTTATTATCACTCGACGAAGCAACTTGATAACGTGTACGAACGCCCACATCAAGTTCTCCAATGATGTTTTCCTGTGGATGATATCAATGAATCCGAAGAGTGGGATTCTCAGGAACAACAACATTATCAAATAAATTAGTGTAATGTTCACCAAGTTCAGGAGATGAAACATTATCACTGTCAAGTTCAATAACTTGATCTTCAGCTTGATCATCATCAGAAGAAGTGGAAACATTATCGATAGCAACTGGAGAAGAAACTTGAGGTTCCTCAGTTGGAGCATCAGGTTGAGCCTCAACATCATTAGAACTTGAAAACCTTGGAATTGCCAAATGATCTTCAAAGTATGCTCTAACCAGGTCTTCGTCTATGTGTTTAGTTGATGGAGTAAATGAGTTAAATAAACTATCGTAGTCAAACATCAAATCGGGACCTTTCCCTTGAGGAGGAGTTGTGTACTTTTGACAATCCACATGGTACCATTCTTCAACACAACCGGATGTAAAGTTAAATACCCTTTTCTTTGGAGATGCATATCCCAAGAAATTCCCTTCGATAGCTTTTTCTTCAAATTTACCCGCATCCTTCTTCAACATAGTACACGGACACCCAAAAGGTTCCAGGTACTTTAAGTTAGAATTTCGATTATTCAATAACTCATAACTTGTCTTTTTGAGTCTTTTAACGGTTAGAACCCGATTAAGAGTATAACAAGCTGTATTCACCGCCTCATTCCAGAATTGGACGGGAAGCTTAGAATCAGCGAGCATTGTACGTGCCGCTTCAATGAAGGTTCGATTCTTTCATTCAGCAACACCATTTTGTTGAGGTACATAAGGTGCACTGTATTCTAGATGAATTCCTTTTTGAACACAAAAGAAATACAATACAATTTTTTTTAATTCAGTACCATTATCACTTCGGATTCTCCTCACCTTTTGTTTGTAAAGTGATTCGATCTTGGTGATAAGATTTTGTACCAAAACCGGTGTTTGATCTTTCGAACTCATAAATAACACCCATGAGTATCTTGAATAATCATCAGTCATCACACGACAATACCAATCCCCAGAAATACTCGCACGATTCACAGGACCAAATAAATCCATATGAAGTCGTTCAAGAGGAGTATTAATGGAATTCAATAATTTAGAAGGATGTGTCTTCTTCTTCTGCTTGCCCTTTTTGCATCCAACACAGTAATCGGATAATTTAAAATTCTTCAACGAGACACCTTCCACTAAATTATTAGCCATCAAATAATTCATCTTTCTAACATGTATGTGACCCATTCTACGATGCCATAGAATCGAGTCTTTCTCGGTTGCTTTCGAGACAAAACATGTTTTGATCATTGTGGATATCTTAGAGCTCATGTTTAAGACATAAATATCATTCGATCGTGGTGAACGCATGACAACCATGTCCTCGGGAATAACATAACCCGGTTTCAAGATAAGACATTCTTTGTCAGTAAATATCGTTGTGTACTTTTTATCACAAATCTGCGATACACTTAATAAGTTATGATCCACTTTATCACAATAATTTACTTTCTCAAACGTGATGTGACCATTTGAAACTTCACCCTCTTGTGTGATCATGCCCCCAGAATTCCCAGCAAATGCCACATAACCCCCTTGAATATTTCTCACGTTGGTTAATAAGTTGAGATTTCCAGTGATATGACGAGAACATCCACCATCCATTATCCAGTTTTCACCAGACACAGTCTTGGATGTACCCTACACACAAAATAAAGATGATTAGTTCAAAAAGGCAGCCCAGGCCTCAGTCATGGGCACCTTTTGGTTTTCTCTTTGATCATTTACTTTAACAGAATTCAACTGTTGTTCAGCCACTTGTGAATAAGTTACCGGCTTCCTAGACTTTCATCTTAAGTAGGCTGCTTGAACAATGTTTGAATTTTTGTTCCTACAAATTGGCTCATGCGGGACAAACTTTGGTTTAACCTTACCATGTATCTCATTAACATGAATAACCTTTCGAGGATTCACATTAGAGAACATAATATGAGTGTCATCAGCATACGACGCAGGTCGTTTCAGAATCTCTTTTACCAATGGAATTGGCTTAGAATTGTCCTTGATAAAAGGATGAAGATTCTGATAGCTCTTCTGACTACAATTCTTCACAACATGACCATGTTGACCGCAAAGAAAACAACTTCGCATGTCTACACGATGATGTTGAGAGGTAGTTGGAATGAATGACGCAGAAGTTTGATGATGACTCACATTTTTGGTCATGCTCTTAGCAAACTAATCAGATAATTCAGACTTCTTTTTCAAGTAGAAATCCAAATTAGAACAGTTCGAGTGTCACACCCGGTCCATAGGCGGAAACAACCGGTGTGCGACTCATGAAAGGTTTTTCGAGAGCGCGGTTAAGCAACAACTATATGATAAAATACATGAGGATTTCATTCATAATATAATTTTTACAAAAATATCCATAAAAAAAAAGTTTACATATAACATATTGAGATTTCACAGTTATGTCCTGCCGAAGGGAGATATAACCGTGAAAACTCCAAAATATAAAATCCTCATACATGAAATTTCCATAGTTAAACATAAAACCGTAGTGAGACACCGTGACCTCTCCACGTAGCTAAATACCTGAAAGACACGTAAAATAATTTAATCAGTATAAACTGAGTGAGTTCACAAGTTTTGTGACTCGATAAAATGCTTTATAATATAATTCTCATAACGTCATGAATGCAGTATCCATGACTTGCAGTGTAACGTGAATACATGAGTTCGTAACCATTCCTTGACTATATATATACACCATAAAGCCCCACATAACATCCCACGAGTCCACGAGGGAATAAATAAATCGGAAAACTAAGCACCCGTCTTATAAAGTGGCGCGACCACTTACGAGTGGGTTGGTCAGACCAGTAGTACTACCCGTAGAGTTCCTCGGCTATAGTTGCCTATAGTTTATGGTTACAATATATACCGGGGACTTTATGTACCATGAGCGCGCCAAATATCTCATGTACACGCACATTGTAAATCAAGATATACACCATGATAAAACATATTTAAACACGTGTCCCTCGCCCCGAAAACAGTTTAAAACATAGTGAAAATAGTGAAAATAGGGGCTGTGAGACTCACCTTAAATGAGGAATAATGTTCTGTTATACTTGGCGAGTTTCCTGTATTATATCGTATACGTATGCACTTCAGTACATAATATATAACTATTAATACTTAGCCCGATACATACTTATGAGGTGACGGTATATATGTATACTTTTTATACATTAGCGATACGGACGTTAGACAACGTCTTATACTTGTTATGTATATCCGTTATATCCTCTTTATATATATATCCTCCGAGCATTAGGGAATGCTCGATACAAATTATTCGTCGGTAATCATGACGTTCGTGACATGCTTTAGCCTAATAGGTTTTGGTGCTCTCATCGTTAGTCCCCAGGTAGGTAACGGGCCCATCTATGATATATTCGTTTACCAGCCTAGACAGGACGTCCCGACTACCGGCACCTCCACCCTTCCAGTTACTCGCAATGTCCATCACAAAAACCCGTATTTTTATATTTGTTGCACATATATAGGAATATATGTGTATGACTTGTATACTTATTTTGTTATGTATATATTATAAGTATTATTAATATTCTTTTTAAATCTTATAATTATATTACATGCTTTTACCATTATCCTTGACCCATACAATATTGTATATTTACATTTACTTATATATATCTTACACGTATTCCCCGTGTATTCATAGGATTATACGAGTGTATTTATATATATATCTCTTTGTTTTAAAGCCATTATATCCATGTATCCTCCGTGCAAAGGATTGCACTTTTATATATATTTTAGTATCCGATTTCCCGTAGTCGTTTCTCTTATTATTTTTGTTACTTTTATTATTATTATTATTACTATTATTATTACTATTATTATTTTTACTTTTATGATAGTAAAAATATTTATTCTCATACTACACCCGATACGGTTTTTAATACGTTAGTTATATACCCTTTTTAAAGTTTAACATAACCAAGATTCCGTCTTTACATTTATATTATCTTGTTTATTTATAAGTGGGTTTTATTACTCAAGATCTTAACTAAGTGTTCTATTAACCTTAACCTTCCTTAAACACCCTTTTAACACTTGTAATTTTTACCCAACATGATTTACTCCTCATTATATGTCATTTTAACACACTTCAAGTTTATGTTCATGATTCATCACCCCATTATGTATATGTATCTTAGGCTTAGTCCATGTTTTTCTACTAAACATTACATGGCATTAGTACCTTGGGAATGTCGGTTTTTGAGGCGTTCTTGAGCGGGTTTAAGGCGAGATCCAAGTTCCTTGACGTTAATCACGATGTTGAGGGTCTACATTATGTTTAAATAACATGAAATAGGTGAACTAGGGTCAAGTAAAATGATGAAACCGTGGCTGGACAGAATCTGTGTTTTTCCAGCCACCATAAACTGTTACAACTCGAGTTTTCGGCTTACCTAATGCTGAAATGAAGCCGGAAATGGATGTTCAAAAGGTGGTTCGTGATCCTTGCGAGTTTCCTTGGATTCCTAAACAAGAATCACCCAAAAATACCAAGTGGTTTGTGAGATATGAACAAAAGAAGAGAGGGGGGTACTGCTGGAAAATGCAGTTTCCAGTAGTGACATTCGAAGGTTCAAAGCTTCTTACCGAGTTTTCCGGGCAGAGATCCGTTCAAGGCTTTCTACCACGGTTTAAGGATTTCTTCTAGCTTTCCAACGATATATAGGGTTCAAGATGTTAATAGTAGAATTATAGAGAAAACAGGTTGCAAAGAGGCGGCTGTGGTGGTGCACTGCTGCTGCCTTCGGCCGAGAGAGGAAGGGGTTGTTTTTGGAGTTAAGTTTCTTGAGTTTGGGTGGTGATTTTTGATCAAGAAAGCTAGAGTATATATAGAGTGGAGGATGGAAACATAATCCCTTAAATTGGGGAATCACAATCCCATGAATTAAGGGTGGCAAATCACTCATTCAAGTGCAATAGTAGTCAAGGCATGGTGTAAATTGTTGTTTATTTGGGAGGGGAATGGGAGGCCGGCTCTTGGAAGGCTTTTTGGAGACTTTTTGGTGGCTTGCAAATTTCCAAGGTCATGATAATGTTGGTGATGATGATAGTTAGATGGATGATGCTATGGATGATGATGAATATGTTAATACATGGATGTATGTAATGGTGTTTTGTCTTGTGTTATAACCGAATGGGAAAAGTTGGGGTTCGGCTTTGGGCTGCAAAGGGAGGGTATTATGGTCATTTAATAAATATATTGGTTGTCCAAATGTAGTGCTAAGTTCAATCTTGGTTCGGGTCTTAAATGGATAGTCGTTAGGACGAGTAGTTTATCGAATGAACGAGTTATGGGAATTATATTGGACTTGGGTATTATGAGCTTCTCTTAATTTATTTGGTCACCTATAAAGTATTATAGATGGTATGGAACCCGGTATTTATTTCGGTTCCCGGTATGATGTATATTTAAATTTAGCCCGGAGTTATATTCGGTTAAATAGTGCTCCATATTGTAATCTTTCATGGATTGTTTAAATTATTATCTTCATATTATTCCGACTAGTATACCTTTAAACACTTCATAGTTTCATATCTTGATCGTCTCACTGTATAATGTGTCATTAATTTGGCCGGTTCGGCGACTATATTCCATTATTTAAACGTTTTTGACGTTTCGGTCCTAATTAGGGAATTAGGACATTATTGGGCAAAGTCTTACAATTACCCATTATATTGGATCATAGGTATATATTTAGCTTGATATGTTTGTCACCTCTGACTATTACTGGGCTGTCTTTATCATATAGCCGTTCTCATCGGCTCTTTATACGATCTATAGGCATAACGACTGTTCTCGTTCACATTTCAAGTATACTATGGTTTATACCTCTTATAAATTATATAAATAATACGTAATTTAAATCAAATATATACATTAGAGTGTGAAAAATTACCGGGTGTCACATCGAGAAACTCTTCAACGTATCTGTCCCAGTTGACTTCACAAATTGAATTTTATTCTCTTGTTTTAAAACTTGTTTTGCTTTAGTCAATGGATCAGATGGAACTGATATTTTTGCTTGAGCATATTTACGTTTAAGATCTTGAATCTGTGACGTTTCATTGATAAAGACATTCTCAATAAGTTCAGGTTTAATGATACTTATTGGAATATCTTTTTCTGTGAACATCGTGTCCATCCCTTTTAACTTAAAAACTCTAACAGATGAAGGCTTAGAACTAGGAGGATTAACAAACCGCATTAAGTCCTCATCAGAAATCTTTTGTTTATCTGACTTCTTTGCCTTTACTGGTTTAGTTTTCACCGGTTCTTCCTTTTTCATGTGAGACTTGAATGAGCCATACACAGCTTCCTCAAATTCTTGAGGTTCGCAAAGAATATGATTAGAACTTGGGATGTTCTTATTCTTGTGTATTATCTCAGGTTCAAACATGTCCTCGATAATCACTTTGTCAACATTTTCAACAAAGACCTTTTTACTTTGAACATGAGGTTTTTGAGGAGCAACTTGGGTCTTAACAGTTTCTGTTTTAACTGGTTTAGGTTTTTCAGAAATAACAGTTTCTTTCTCAATCAAATCCTCTTCTTTTCTAGCAAAAGGATTAATTTTGTAATCATTGTGAAAAGGTGGTGGAATTTCAAAAAAACCAATTCCTTTCTTTGAATCCTTTTTTTTACCAGATACTTCAATAATTTCATTCAACAGAAAAGAAGAATTTCTAAACTTTCCCAGTTTGTTCTTCAACTCAAGCACCTCATTCTCAAGTTCAGTTATCTTTGAACGATGTTTTAGAATTTCTTGAAACTTTTGGTCATTAATCGTCATTTTTACAGATAACTCAGCTTTGAGATCGTGGTTATTTGTCGACAATGCTTCAATATTTTCTCGAGATCTCATTTGAGATTCAAGAGATTGTCGATAAGTATCCTTCAGAGAAGCAATTTCTCTTATAAGATTATCATTTTGATTTTTCAAAGCATCTAACTTAGGTTTGTTAGATTCACAATCAACACATGATACTTTAACAGATGAAGTAGCAGAGATAGAATGACTAACCTCATTGATCTTGGCCATGCAAGCAAACACTGTTGGAGGCTTGTCGCAAGAGTCGTCAGAATCAGATCCAGAATCATTATCAGAAGACATCTCACTCCCACTTGCATCTTGACAATTTTTGTGTAACCCAAACATAGCCAAATTTGCTTGAGCATCATTACATAGTAACCGTTGTGACCAGTCATTTCCATCTGCAGACATTGCTTGTGTTGTAGAAGAAGATGGTTTCTTTTCAGCATCACTACCTCGTGGTGTAGAAGAATTTTGATGTTGACCACGAGAACCAGTGTATTCTTTCTTTGGCTTGTCACATTCCTTTGCAAAATGCCCAAATTCTTGACAATTATAGCATTTTACTTTCAACTTGTCAAAAATCAATTTCTTGTTTAAAGCCGGAAGATCTTTTCCAGTTCTCTGCATGAATCTTTTAACTTTACGAACAATCATGGCCATGTTCCACTTTAAATCCATGATTTCCAAATCATCAGGATCTATCTGATCATAATCCTCATCAGTTAAATCACTTGTAGCAATCTTACTACTTACCAAGTTTTCATATGAAGACATGAAAACTGTGCAAAATTTTGCTCAGGTTCCTTCATATTAACACTAGATGGTGAAGCCAATGGATTAGTAGTAGTTGAGCTTCCAGAACCACTAGACAAACCCGAATTACCAGTAGAGTAAAAACAAACTTTTGGATCATTAAACATAGTTGATTCTTTTTCACTTGCAGCTTGAGTAAGAAAAGCATTTATTGGAGAGATCGTTGAACTAAGAGGCATACTTCCACCATAGAAAGCTGGATCTTGATTTTCCTTGGAAGATTTTTGACACTTAAGATCATATTCTCTAGCTTCGATCTTTTGTAAAAATTCAAGTGCAGTCAGGTCTTCATTCAAGAAATAGTCATTCTCTTTCAAAACCATTAGAAATGTCGAGTAAGAACTTGGAAGCACACTCTTAATAGTGTCAATTTTATCCGTTTCAGAAATTTCTAATTTCATCTTGTCTATTTCAGCAATTAAGTTAATAAACTGTGTAATCATCTCTTCAACTGTTTCTCCCTTCAATAAATTAAAGTTTTGAAACTGAAATTTGAGCATCACTTTCTTACTCTCAGCTGTGTTCCCCATACTTCTCATACGAAGATGTTGGAATAGAGAAGCACATCTCTTTATGTTACCCACTTGATGAAAGATATTTTCAGGTAACGCCATAGTAAGAGTGGAATAAGCTTTTGTTTCGATTTCTAAAGCTTTCTTCTCTTCTTGTGAATATTGAGAAACAGCTTTGGGAACAAAACCAATAGTATCATCACCAATCAATGGTTCCTTATAAACTTCATCAAGACAATATGAGCAATCAGGGTGAACAGACCCCAAATGAGCACGAAACTGAGGTTCCCATTTGGCAAAGTCACTAAACTTTATCAATCTTGGACATTTCGAATGTGAACCTATCTCGGTATCAAGTTGCAACATTTGTTTCATCAACATGTTTTGAGAAGCCAATGCATACATACCAGCCATCTTTGACAAGTATTAAAAACTTCAAGGGTATAACGAATAAGATTAACGAACTGTAAACAGTTTTAGCGAACTGTGAACAGTAGATGGACGAATCAAATCTTAACGAAGTTAAGATTGATCAGATAACGAATCAAAAGTAAATTTAACGAATCAATCCAACGAATTAGAAAGTCAACGAATCAGATGTAACAATAAGTCAAACCAACGATAAGATAAATCTTAACGAATTGAAAGGTTTTCAATAACGAATCACTAAGGAAACTATAGCGAAATAGATAACGAACCAGCTACAGTTGATTTAGCGAATCAACTATAATGAATTAGGTTGTTACAACCGTTTGTAACAAACTTTGATACCTTATGCCACGTGGCAAAGGTTGTTATGACACAAATCCCAAAGTGGACACGTGTCTCACGAATTAGTTAACCCAATCAACGAATTAGATAACACGAATCAGCTATTATAGCGAATTGGCTAACGAATCACGTGAAATGAATAACAAATTGACAGATTTAATAAACGAATCAAAGCGAACTTGATAGCGAATCAACGTAGCGAATCATATTCATCTTTGAATCTTCAAATCTTCAACAAAAATTTCCAGAAATCTGGATATGAAGAACACCAAACCCAGAACACTAGAAGTTTCAGATCCGTAATACATACTCAATACTTAGCCAAAATCCACAAATTACCTATCAAAACACTCGTAGCACAATCGCGAATTCAATACACCAAATCTCGTAACCGATTATCACCGATAACTAACACAATTATCCCAAAACATCAACTCTGTTTCGGCCATAATCCAAATCAATACCGAAACACCTCAAAACCAAATCAAACCTCAATTCCAATACACAAAACCTTTCCAATACTTTAACCAATTCAAATCTAATCTAAACCTACCATAATCAATCCATTAACCTCTGAATTAAATCAAATTTACTAAAACAGAAAACTAACAAATTGATATTCCAAATTAACACCAAATCAAGTGTAATTGAGCCCCGAAGGCTCTGATACCACTTGTTGGATCCCGTAGGTGTATCAATCTAGTAACAATAACAATAACAGATCTCAGATCTGTGCGTAGTCGATTAATACTTTAACTATAGATCTAGCTCATAATTACGTATGATTAAGTGTTGATATATTTATATATTATTAGTATATGTATATCAGTAATTGTATTGTATAATATTAAGGATGAAGATCGAGAGAGGATTTGGACAGGGATTCATTAATTAATCTCTCAAAACTTAAATTAAGCGTGAACAGTGTTCACTATAAATAGAAGATAGGTCTGGTTCACTAACATCCCCTAGCGAACCAGACGTTACTTCGTTACATACATTAATAAGACGAAACACCCTCGGATTCGTTAACATCCCCTAACGAATCAGAGGAGACTTAACTTAAGGTCTAGTTCGCTAATCATCCTTAGCGAACTAGCCTAATACCTTAATGAACTATAATACATAATAATTGTTTATTACATTAAACAAACGACAAATACGTTAACGACAATTACAAATATTCAAGACGCAAAACCGTGCACTAACAATTACGATGCATGGGATGTGTTTGAAGTGGAATACATCATTCCACGTAACGAGAACGGTACCCGCTATCGTCTATCCCAAATTCCTGAGGGTGATAGAGCAAGATTTCTTCGTGAAAAGAAAATGATGAATCTTTTTCAACAAGCTATTAAGCCTAAGATTTTCCAACTGTTACAAAAAAATGGATCGTTTCACTCGATTTGGGAAGCTTTACTTAACAAAGAGAGAGGGAATCCAGACATGAGGAAGTCTAAAATAGCTTTATTGTAGAAGGAATTTGATATCTTCACCATGATCAAAGGAGAATCAATGGCACAATTGATCAAGAGGTACTGTCATTTGGTGAATGAAATGAAGATATTGGGCATTGATAAGCAAGAGTATGAGTATATTGACAAACTTGCTGATTCTTTATCTGACGAATGGGATACATTCATTATGATTCAACAGTCAAACCCGATTGCATATGCTAGATTGACTCTATCTCGATTTATTGAAAAATTGGAAGCACAAGAGCTCAAAGTCAGCAAGAAGCAGAAAATGAAGAGTACTGCGGTAACTCAAGACATCGGGTTATACTTCAATTCATCACAATTTGTGGTCGCACCTAGCCCGAAAATCGAAATTTCTTTTTTCACTAACAGTAGCTATGGTGGTAGTTCACAACCAAGTTCGTTTCAACCAAACAACATACCACACTACACAAACACCAACACTGGAACCAACCTATAAATTAAAAAGGAGGATTATGATCAAATCGATCATGAAGAGATGGAGATGTTGGATATTCGTTGGTGCATGGCTAGTGTTGTCCGAAGAGCTCAAAGATTTAGGGAAATTACTGGAAAGAATTCTCTTGATGGGACAACCTCTAAACATGGGATAAGTCAAAGGTCCGATGTTTTCGATGCAAAGAGAATGGACATTTCAAGAGGGAATGCACGAACCCAGAAGTTGGAGAAAATAGTCCTAATCCTTTTGGTAGGGACTACAATAAGCATGCCATTTATCATCAAAGCTCTCTTGCACCAGTCGAATCATCAAAGAAACCCGAGGCCTCATCATCAAAGCTTGTCACGCACAATTGGATGAAGGTTTCAACTGAAATTCCATCGTGCATCAGGAAAATGTAGCTGAGGTAATTGGTGATGATCTACAAGTTGGAGAACAGTTAAATTTTGTGAATGCAGGTGAGGTTGTGGAAGATGTTGAAGATGATGCTGTAAAGAATGAGATCAAAGCAACTGATGACAATGATGCTGAAAAGACTGACTGTGATGGAGATGATCAAGAGGAGAACAACACTGAGATGACAACTGATCCTGAGGTGACGGAATCTACTAAGAGTTTTGATTTAATTCCAAATGAGTTTTTTAAATCATTTTTACCACCTGATGTGTTTGAAAGTTTTGAAGGTTGGTTTAATGGAGAGAAGTGCCTTATGGAAAGATTGATTTTGGATTTGATGACGAAGATGAGATAGAGACAACTGACAAAATTCCAGCTGTAAAGATTGAAGAAATGAGTGATGCAACTGTGCCAGCTGAAGATGTTCTAGCGACAGTTGATGAATTGAGTAATGAATAAGAGTCCATTCATCATGCTTGCATGGCTGGGCATGTAACATTTTCTACTCAAAAGGTGAAACATGTTTGTGAGTCTTGTGTTGAAAAAGATTTTATTACTGATTCATTAAAAACCGACTACAATAATACGTTTCTTGATTATAAAAGTATTAAAGAAGCTTATGACAAGCTTCAAACGTGTGAGAAAAACTTGTGGGTGACAATCCTACAAGATGAGAAAACAATTTCTATTCTTAAACACACGACTGAGGATAAACAGATTGCTATGGGAGAAATGAAGTTTTCTTGGGTTTGCAAGTCGAACAGATATCTCATGGTATCTTTATTCACCAGACAAACTATGTCAAAGATATCCTTGAGAAGTTCAATATGGCTGACTTAATGCCGATCAGCACTCCTATGCCTCTTAATCAAGGAATTAGTCCTGATCCCACCGGGGAGAAGGTTGACAAGAGGCTTTATCGTTCTATGATTGGCTTCCTCATGTATCTCACAGCATCAAGGCCAGACATCATGTATCCTACCTGTTTGTGCACCTGATATCAATCCAATCCAAAAGTCTCTCACTTGTCATTAGTGAAGCGGATACTTCGGTATCTAAAGGGATATCTAGGGGTAGGTCTTTGGTATCCAAGAGATGATGTTTTTAATCTGAGAGCTTATTCTGATTATGATTATGGAAGCTGTAAGCTGAATGTTAAGTCTAACACCGCCGGTTGTCAATTATTTGGTAGTAGTATGGTGACATGGCAGTGTAAGAAGAAAACGACTGTATCGTTCTCTACATGTTAAGCTGAGTACATGGCTGCATCCAGTTGCTGTTCTCAGGTTTTTTTGTAGATATCACCGCTGCTATCTCCATAATAAAAAATCCGGTAAATCACTCTAAAACTAAACATATTGAAATACGGTATCACTTCATTCGTGATTGCTACTAAAAGAAGCTGATCACCGTAGACAAAATTCACACCGACGAACAAAAAGCCTATCTTTTTACTAAAGCTTCCGATAAAAAACATATTTTCGTATTTTTTGGGGCTTAATGGCATTAACAATTTGGGATGAGGGAAAGTGAGTAATCCCGAGGTTATGGAATCCGACCTTGAGTAGCCATTCATTGAAGTCATGTTTCTTTATAGTATTCTTTCTTTAAATAGTTTTTAGTTTTAGAGGGAGAAATGGTTTGGGAAAATACAAAAACATTTAAAAATCTTAAAATTTCAAAAACATTTGAAAAAGTATAAAATCCAAAAGCTTTGAAAAAGCATGAAAAATACAAAAACAATAGAAAATTCTCCTCAAAATGAGTTTTGAAGCATAAAAGAAAAATGATAGTACATTGATCATCTTGTTCCAAGTACCGGTAAAATGAAGTATAAAAGTCTATTGCTAAATGTTCGGTGCATTGGCAGACTTTTAAACAAACAAGTACGGGAATAAGTGATATAAACCTAACTAGCTAAATTGAAAGATGGGTTAGAATTTTAGCAAAAGTCTTGGTAATGAAGGTAGAAATGTAATAGCCTGTCATACTTTAGCCCTATGTTTCAGTAGATCACCAAAAATAAAGTGTTAATGAAAGTGTTTTAAGCATCAAGTATATAATCTACACTTCAACGGTGTATGGTTTTATGGCCTTAAATCATGTATTGATGGGATGCTTTAGGTTTCTAGAACCATTGGGTCTTTATGCGGTTAATCATCTGGGTATTCATTTAGGTTAATATTTAAAAATGTGCTCAAAGATCGAACCCTGAAAAGTCATTAAACTTGATCACTTTGTACTTTGTACAACCTACACTACTGACTTGATCAAACACACTATCATTCATACATTTTTCCTCTCTTACGCGCGTCTTAATACCAATAAGAAATGAACCCTAGGGGATACAATGTCTGCAAGACGATAGATGAAATCGTGCATACTCATCCATGGTAAAGGAAACTTAGGGTATTACTTGATTACTGGGGTATCCCTTATTGTGGATAATTGTTTCTTTGATTGCTAAATAAAAAGTTTAAAAATGTTTTGGGGTGCTGGTTCTAAGGTTTAAGTCAAGTTAGGGTGACATGGTAAAAATCAGATTAAGCCAGAATCAAGATTAGAATTTGATCATGTTCTGATAATGTGTGCTTAATTGAACCTTAATCGTATCACTGATATCTCTGAATCTTTTGTTTAAGAGTTTAACTGGACAAAAATACCAATGACTGGCTTAACATCAGACATAATAAAGCTGAAATATAAAACTGTGATGGAATCTTTAAGGCAATTACAGCAAACACCGTTGTGATAATGGATATTATGGAAGAGTACTGGAAGAATGCCAAGCTTGAGGAAGAATGTATCAAGTCTGTGGTACAAAATAAGGAGATCATTTTGTCTAAGCAAGTGTCACGGGACGTAATGCAGATAGGTGATGAGTCAACTGACCTGACTGCTCTAGATGAAAGGATGGTTAAAGGTTGCTTAATGAGGATGGGTTACCAGAATGATGCGAACAAGGTTTCTTATCTAAAGACTGAATTATCAAAGCCTTTGAAGTTCTTAGTTCACGTGATTGTACATTGCTTGGTACATCGCAAAGGAGGGTACGAGGAGATACTGGATTACCGGATGTGTATGATGACTGCTCTGTGCATGAATTTGAAATAAAACTTTTCTAAAGTTATATTTGAGCATATGAAGATGTATTTCGATAGCAAATGGTTGATGTATCCCTGTTTCATTCAATTGATTGTTGATCATCAACTCCCTGAAGTGAATAAGACTGGAAAAGAAATGAAGTTAGCCTATTTTTTTGTGAATGGGTGTGCCAAGTTAAAGTCATACAGGAAAAAGTCAGAGGAAGAGATTCCTGTGTTTAGAGCTATATTTGTACATCTACGTGATCCAGATTATGTTGCATCTAATGATAAGAAGTGGAGAAAGGATGGAAGCGATTATGATAGGGATAATGAACTTGTTTATTTACAGAAGTTTGCGCCTAATGGATGAAGTCTATTGTTTGTTAAAACTGAAGCCGAACTTGCTGATGAGGCTGAGGGTTCTCAAAAGTCTAAAAAGAAACGAAGAGAGCTGGTAAAGAAGATCAAGTGACCCCTCCTGCTCCAGTTGCACAACAATCACCTGTTGTTGATGCTAAACCAACTGTTGATACAACTGGTTAGGAAACCGAATCTGATCCTGAGATTCGAAGGGATATTTTGGCTGATCCTCGTGCAATGCTTGAATTGAAGAAGGATAGGGTACGAAGAAGAAGTTTGATAAAGATGAAACTTATATGCCTGAATCTAGCCATCCAAAGAAGAGACGTAGAAAACATATGGCTAAAAAGCCAAAATCTTGTTTAAGTTTGGTTGATGAATCAGAGGATTCAGATGTTGGGGTTGCTCAAGATCAGGAGATAAACATTGAAAAGACTTCCGAACCATCCAAGGCTAGTGTTGAATTTGAACAGACGCCTGTATTTTAAGTGAGTTTAGATGATGTGACAGATAAACTCATGAAAACTCCAATCGCTCAAAAGTTTATTCCTCGATCTACACCAGCTGGTGAGGAACCAGTTACTAAGGAGATTCCTAAAGCTGATCCTAATGTGTCTCATTAATCTGTGGGTAGTTACTCTGATGCTTACTTGTTGTTGGATGGACAGTCGAGAATGGAATTTAATATGTTGAAGGACAAGGTTGATGATCAAGAGGTTCGAATCACAAGTTTGACTGCGGAGAATGACAGATTAAGGGTTGAGAATGTGGAAATTTCGAAGAGGTTGGACGAGAGTGAAAGAAAAAGAAAGATCCAAGATGATCTGTTGTATGAGCATATGAAGTATTTTGTTATCATTGAGAAGAAGATCGGTATTAGACTTAACTCATAAGTTGATTGTGCTGAAGCAAGAGACACATTATTTGAACGAGTTTATGGAGGTGATACTGGTGTTGCCGAGGGCTTATTTCATTTTCAATATGATAATGAGTGAGCTGATGAGAAAGGAAAGTCTAAAGTTAAAGATCCAATCTTCGTTAATGATTCAATTAAAGAAGATGCCTCCGGATCTAGTGATATCGGTTTGCAGGTGGATGAACCTGTGGTAGATATTGCTCCAACTGCTTTAGTACCCGTTGAACAGACAGTTGAGGAAACCAAGGTTTTAGAGGAAGAAAAAGATAAAGAAGAAGAAGAAGATGAGGATGAAGAAAAATCGGACTGTGGTGATTCAGATGATGATTATACTGATCTAGATGATGATTATGATCCACAATGTGGTAGTGGAGCTACGTCTGGAAAGGCTGATAAAAATTTTGACTCTGTTGGTGGTGATGTTCAAACTGATGAACCACAACAGAAGTTTGAAACTAAAGATACTTCTATAGAGAAACCGTTAGAAGAATTAGAGGATCTTGACCCTTCGAAGACCAGAATACCAGTGGATAGATCTAAGCTAACAAAGATGTTAGACGTATCTGTGGATGAACTGACATTTGATTTTGAAAAAGATATTTCTGAGGCAAGTATAAATGAAGACTGGTTGAATCAAGATGTTATATTTGATGAGAGACCAGAGTATGTTAATATGTGGGTGAATCAGAAGAATTTGATACCTGTGATGAAGTATTTGAAATGGAATCGGATCCTTCTAAACAAAAGAAGAAATTTTCAAAGAAGGAAATGAAGGGTTGGTACTCTGACCGTACTATTTAACCTAAACAAGTATATTTTAATCAGGTAAAGTATTATAAGAAAACTCAAAAGGATGTGGCATTGGGAAAGTGCATAAGCATAGCTTACTTATGTAATATTCGGAAGATTGCTATTCGAGGACTATTTGGAGTTCATTACTTCAATAGTTTGATGGATCTGAAATCATTGCCAATATGGTTCATTGTGTATGATATTTGTACACATTTTGACCTACTATACAAGCCGAAAAGTGGTCATGTTAAAGAGGTTTGGGAGTTTATAGTTAGTGAAGCAAAAAGAGGATTCAAGAAGTGGACACCTTAGGTTCTTCGAGTGTTTATGTCAAAGAATATAAAGAATCCTGAAGGTGAGCTGATTCGTACTTTGAGATATACTCGACCAGATTTGCTACGAGTTATACTGTTATACCCAATGGAACAGGATTTTCGTCCTTATTTACTTTGCTGGTCATACTTGGCGTTAACCGGTGAAGCAAGTATATATTTGGATCGTGGTGATAAGAAGCATGATGTGATACGAGTGTATGATCCAATGTGGTTGGTAAATTTCTCTTAGAAAGACATAGAAGTGTTACTTTCGGGCAGGATACAATGTTCAGATGACAAAGCGAAGACACACTTGGAGAAAAGTTAGTGCTGGGCAAGATAGAATTCGTTGACTTATATTTTGAAAAAAATATTCATTCTGGACGTGCTTAGGAAACTAATTGGAGAGAAGTTAGTGCTGAGCAAGAACGAATTGAGGCAGATTTTGAGGATGAACATCATGAGAGGATTACTGAGGTTTCATGGAATCACTTGTACTGAATTTGTCACTATGAATACGTCATCATAGTGACTTGACATGTGTTTACTTCCTGTGCTACGTGTTTCTGCCATTTAGCATAGTATAGTAAACGCAACGTTTTTGATCCATTTCATGTTATATCTACACGTATATGATGACGTATTATGATCCAGCTCCTGGTCTTTTAATATTTTCATGGCAGAACATTTAAAATTCTTAAGATATGACTTTTCAAAACTTTTCAATCTTTGAGGTTGAACGTTGGACTTACTTTCCACGCAATACGGACTTGCATGCCTTACAATCAAGGTGTTTAGGACTTACATTGATGTCCCACCTCTGTAGTTCTAGTTTAAATCCTCATGTTTGTAAATTTATCAACTTTTGGCAGAATTATAATTCTTTTGCTCAAATTTGTTCTTAGTCGTAGTTATAAAATAATTCATTTTGAGTGACCAAATACCAATAGGCTTATGTATGACTGGGTAATTACTTTTTTGCCTATTATTTGGAGAGATTTATCTTGAAACATGCATATTTCAACAATGTATATCCACATTAAGTTTAGTATTTTCATTATGTTTATATCACCTCAGTTTTTACACATCATAGAAAGCTACCTTACATATCAATGACTGCACTAATAGTCTCTTCAGCCTATTAAATCCATATGATTGGTATAAATAAACAATCTAATATCATTTCCCAAAAGGTTGGATCATTTTTCATTGAAAACCCTTTTAAGCTTCTATAAAGCTTGAACGGAATAGTATTATCATATCTCTACACCATTTACTTGCTCAGTTTGTCAAAAAAAATATTTTACATTGAAAACTTCTTTGAAAATGTTCACTTTAGTAGAAAAGTTTTATGAAAAAAAGCAAAGTTTTGACAGAAGAAAATAGTAACATTATTTAACATAATCAAAATTGTTAATAATGCATTGAAACAGTCAGACTAACATAAAGTTATAACTAAGATAAATTATGCAGAGTCTATCCTGTCCTAAGCACATAAGCACTTCAGATCATCAATTCATGAACATGATATCAGATAAGCATGCAGATAAACATTTCAATGCAGTTGTAATCACACTCATAAGATTATCATGATCAAACACAGAGACATACCTTAGCATCATAGACACCTAAGTCAGACATGTTTATTTAAGCACATATCAAGCATATCAATTTCACATAATCAGACACAAAACCCAAATAACTCACTCAAGACCTTTTATTAGATATATCAACAATCAGACTTCATCAGAGTTGAGCATGCCTAAAGCTTTTAATAGAAAGTTGAATATAGTTTTATCTAGTGGCTTGGTGAACAAATCAACCAAGTTGTCATTATGTCAACTCTTTTCATTTCTATTAGTCCTTTCTCATTGCAATCTATGATAAAATAATGTCTGATATCAATATGCTTGATCTTTGGGTGTTGGACTGGATTCTTAACAATGAACAGTGCAGCAATATTATCAATGAAAATAGGAGTGTTCAATTAATTCAGACCATAGTTAAGTAGTTGATTCCGAATCCAGAGGACTTGAGCATAGCAAGCAAAGGCAACAATGTATTCATCTTCAGTAGTTGAGATTGAAACAATTGTTTGCTTCTTGCATTGCCATGATGTCAGCCTGTCTCCCAAGAATTGACAACAAACTGATGTAGACTTCCTGCTCATATTGCATCCATCATAGTCACTATATGTGTAAGCAAGTAGATCAAAAACATTATTCTTGGGATACCAAATACCCAAGTCAGGTTTTCCTTTCAGATATCTAAAGATTCTCTTGAAAACAGTCACGTGAGATACTTTAGGATTTTCTTTGAATCTTGCACAACACACACAACAAACATAATATCTGTTCGTGAAGCAGCTAGGTACATCAATGATCCAATCTTAGCTCTATATTCATGTTGATCCACAGGCTCCCCCTTCTCATCAGCTACCATCTTCTCATGGGTGTCCATTGGAGTAGAAGAAGCCTTCATGTCTTGGCATTTGAACTTGTTCAAAATGTCTTGTACATACTTGGATTAACAAATGAATATTCCATCCATCTTTTGTTGAACTTGCAATCCAAGGAAGAAATTCACCTCTCCCGTAGAGCTCATACAATACTTAGACTTCATAACCTCTTCAAAATCTAAACACATATGTTCATTTGTAGACACGAAGATGATATCATCAACATACACTTGAAGTAGAAGCAAATCTCTTTCTCTTTTCTTGTAGAAGAGGGTCTTGTAAATGGCTCATCTTTGAAAACCATTAGCAAGTAGATTCTTAGGCAACTCATCATACCAAGCTCTTAGAGCTTGATGTAGTCCATATATAGCCTTGTTAAGTTTGTACACTCTATTAGGATAATCATGATCCTCAAAATCTGGAGGTTGAGTGACATACACCTCTTATTCTTTCTTTCCATTCAAGAAAGCAGACTTGACATCCAGTTGAAATACTCTTATATTCTTAGAAGCAGCATAGGCTAAGTACTTTCTAATTACTTATTGCCTTGCTACTAGAGCTAAAACCTCTTCAAAATCAATCTATTCTTCTTGTAGGCATCCAAGTGCAACTAGTCTTGTCTTGTTCTTCATTACAGTCCCTCTTTTATCCTTCTTGTTTCTTAAAACCTACTTGATTCAAATTGAAAATTTTCCTTTTGGCTTGTCAACAAGATCCCAGACTTGTAGATTTCTGAACTGAGCTAACTCCTCCTAGATTGCGTCTACCCAACTATTGTGTTTCAAAGCTTGAACAATGTTCTTGGGTTCTATTTGAGATAGAAAACAGGAATACAAATAGATGTTTGTAGATCAGATGCACTTCTGGTCACTCTTTCATGCAGATCACGAATTATGTTTTTAGCAGGATAATTTCTTTGAACAGAAGAAGTTTAGATGTGTTGGGATGAGAAAAGACTTAAGGAAGATTGGAGTCTTATCAACCTCCTTGAAAATGGCTAAGTATGGAAACCTGTTGAGTCAAGATTTGACCTAAGAGAAGTATAAGGAAGATTGGAATCTTCTCAACCTCCTCAGAAATCGCTAAGTAAGGAATCCGAGCACACTTGGATTCCCGGGCAAGGTTTTCCTACCCTAGCAAGGTATTTTTTCCATCGGGCAAGGTTATTTTCTAGAATTCTTCTTTAGTATATCTAGCAAGATTGTTCTTCATATCCGAGTAAGGTTTACCTCCAGGTAAGCTCTTGGCTAACCAAGCTCATGAAGCTAAGTGATTGGAAGATCGGGTAAGGTATTTATCAATAAAATAGTGGTCCAAGTAAGTTTGATGTGAGTAATGAAATATCTCAAGTAACATCGGGCAGGGTTCAACGCTAGCAGGGTACAGTGTTACCAAGCACACTTGGCTTTGCTAATAAGCTATTCCTAGCAATGAGTTGAAGGGACCATTGAAGAACAAGGTTGCTCGTAAGGTCACATCGGGCAAAGTTTGATGTGATCAAGAAGATTGAAGTCTGCTAGGTAAGTATTTTCCTTTGGAAAATATTCTAAGTAAAGCCTACCCGGAGAACTGTCCAAGCACACTTCAAGGTTACCAGGTCTACCCGAAGAAGACAAAGGCACAAAGCCTACCCGGTGAAGACAACTTATGCAAGGTCTACCCGGAAGACCTGTTTTTACACTTAGCATAGTTTTGAATATGTATTATTTATTTAGTGTTTCTAGAAGGAATGACAGCTGTCTGGAGGTGTCAGGCCTATAAAAGGAATATTTTAGGGCACACCTCAAGGACGGAGAAGCCAATTAATATTGAGAGAATATTTGTTGAGCGTGACGGCTGTCATAGAATAGTACGGATATATATTTCCTATCAAGAAACCCTAAATAGATTATCGTTTGTATGATTTATGTTATATGAATGGAAATATTTTGAGTGATTCTTGTGCGTGTTAGTTACCTTTAATTAATCTTTTAAAAACTACACTGTTTGTTTCTGATTCCGCCTTAAACAAACGGTTTTCTTTGCTAAAATAGCAACTGTCATTAACTCTCTTGTCGACACATTTATTGTGTGAGTTATGACTTGATTGTGTTTGTGAGTGATTATTCGGCACCGACAAGTGGTATCAGAGCTTGTTTGTTGCTGATTTGGTAAAGAATTTGTTGCTGACTGAAGATCTGTTGAAGAACAATGACGTAAGCAGAACACTGTTTCATTGTAGTGTGACGTCAGCTTCTTTGTTCTTCATTTCCGTCCAGATCTGCATATTACCGGTGTTCTCTTTTACTTATTTTGTTTAAAGTTCTCATCTTTATTACTTAATCTTGCTCTAATCGAACCAGATACATCAGATCCGAAGATCAGGTTATCAGATCTGATTATTTTCAAAAACTATTTTTACTAATCAACTGATTTTGCCTTTCAAAATGTCTGGTTACGAAGAACAAGAGGTGTCTACTAATAAGATGACGCAATCCTTGAAATGTTTGAGGGAAACACTGAACTGAAGAATATAAAGAAACAAAGACTCAAACAACAGCTAGATAGATTTAAGTACAAAGTTGGAGAGAGATTGAAGTCAATTCTAGAAAGATTTCTATCAATTGTTAATGAGTTGAGAACAACTCACAATGTGATGACCGATTTTGATTTGAACACCAAGTTTCTCAATTCAATGGCAAAAGAATGGTACACTGCCTGCAAGTTCATGCTTCAAAAGCCCAACTTTAATGAATTGAAGGTGGATGATGTAGTCTGTTTCCTTCAGGCTGTTGATATTGAAATGATTGAGAACGAAATGATCAAAAAAGAGAAGCCATGCTTCCAGGTGACCAATGCTCTCATTGCACCTATGGGAAACTTGTCAACAAAAAAAAAACAACATATTCCCATCATAGAGGAACCAATTAAACATGGTGCTGATACACCTAAAGCTTTTGTTGGTGGTAGTTCAAGCAACCCACAAAACCAATCAAGGTTCAATGTCCAACTCTTAGAAGACATTGATTCAGCCTCAATGGCAAATGGACATGCACCTTTTGTTGGTGGAAATGGAAGTAATGGATCTGATTACCAAGCATTGTTCTCAATGTTCACTGAATCTTATAATGCTTTTGTAGCAAAGAATATGGTTCATACCAGCATTGTTCAAGATGATTTCGAACAAATAGATGCAGATGACTTGGAGGACATGAATTTGAAATGGCAAACTACCATGTTGGCTCTTAGAAGCAAGAGGTTACACAACAGGACTGGCAGATCACTTCTATCAGGGCAAAATGAAAGAATTGGTTTTGACAAGTCAAAAGCCATCTGCTATAACTGCCAACAGCCTGGTCATTTTGCCAGAGAATGCAACATGCCAAGAAACTTTCAGATGAACCAGTTCCAGAACCAGTCAAGAAATCAATAGCAACAGTACCAAAAAAACCAGCAGAGAAACAACAATCCCAACAACTTCAACAACTACAATCCAAACTTCAACAACTTTCAAAAACCTCAAATTAACAATCAACAAGCTGTGCCTCCGAATTAAAGTTTTCAAAGAAACAACAACCAAAACCTTCAAACTGTTCCAACCAGCTCAAACAAAACTATTCAAAATCAACCAAGAAATCAAGGGGATGTAGCCTTGGCTGCAACGCATGAGGATGATTTTGACTATAGCAATCATGAAGAAGACATTGCAGATGACATCAAGAGAGCAAATGTTGCACTTATGGCTTTGATTGAGAAACATGCTGAACCTCATCTCAGTTACACTCTACTCCTACAGTTGATTTAAATGAAATTATCAATGAATTAACTGTAAAGATAGGCAAGCTGGAGGGTTAGTGTTTTAGGAAACAAAGTATTATCAATGGGTATGAGGCAAATGAGTTGATTAATGAAGAGAAAATTAAAAGTTTGGAAGATGATTGTATAAGCAGCTATGAGCTCAAAAGAGATACACCACTGAGATACCCTTCATATTTCTTTCTTCATATTGTATTGTAAAGGGGAGCAAAGCCCTTTTTTTCTCCCTATATTGATAGATCAAGGGCCCTCCTGCCGTCGTTTCAATGAGTCATAGGGCTTCCCCTCAGCTCAGTCTTTTTGGTTCTTGAGAATGGTCGCCACCTCTCCCAGGACCGGAATGATTATCCCTGCCCAATGGGTCTACATCCATCCCTGTCCCCCTTCTCAGATTCTGTGGCACAGACAGATTGTCAAATGGCTATAAAGAAGTGGCCGGTTCCTCACAAACGGAAGAGCTAGAGGGGTTGAAGAAGATGATTATAGAAGAGAAGGTGCATAACACAAAATTGCAAGTTGAAAATGAATTTCTTAAGAACTTGGTTTCCACAGGAAACATTTGTGGTATTCTGAACCAAGTGAAAGAGGAAGACAAATATAAAGCAGTTCCACCACCATTCAATAACAACTTTATGCCCAAGGTGGACAAATAGAAGAGAGATGCATATCTACAACAATTCAGAGATGTCTTTCAAGACAAAGAAGAATTTGTTGATCTTTACAAGAATGTTGAGGTGAATGAAGAAGGAGAATTTGTGGCAAAGGAAGAATTGAAAGAAGATAAGTCAATTGTAGTACAAGTCTCTGAATATGATTTTGATTCTGATGATCTGAATGCAGATGACTTAAGTGATTTGAATGATCAGATCACTGATGAAGAAATCAAAGCTGTTGATAGGGGTAGAAGATTGAAGAAACCAGAATCAATTGACAAACTTCCATTGTATCCACCTATCACACCAAGAATGAAGAAATAAAATGAAAGAATGAAGAGAGAGCATGTGTCCTTTGACATATGTAAGAAGAAAAAGATAAGCTACAATGCAGTAAGGCCACCAAGCAAGGCTGTATTGGAAATGATAAAGAACAACAACAAGAAAAAGGTAACTGAAACAATTGATGTTGAAAACTTTATCCCTGTTTACCCAGTTTTTTCTAGTCATGAGGTTTTTGATATTGGGGAAATGGAAACTTTGGAAGAATATGAGAAGAGGCAGTCAAGACATAAGGAAAGCATAGATGAAGAACCTTTGGTTATGAAGAAAATTGTCTTTGTCAAAAGTAAAATTGAAAGACAAGACATCAAGATTGAGGAATTTGTTCCTTTCTCAATTGATTTTGATGGTCCGAAGAATCAAAAAACACTTGGAGTCAAAGCACCTAGACCAGGTGAAAGGTTTAAGAAAGGAAGTAATCATGAAAAATACAAGGGAAAAGTTTGGTACAAGAAGTGTGATGAATATGGTCATCACACTGATTCTTGTAATGAGAGATTCAACTTCAAGCCTTTTCATGTCCCAGACGAGACAAAGTATGGACAAGACTTTGTTTTATACAAGCAAAAGTATGATGCATACCTGGGAAAAGGAAAGGTGTGTGGAAAATAGACCATAATTGAAGATGGATTGAAAGCTACTGTTGAGACTAAGAAAGAAAAGAAAGATGATGTCAAGACAAAGAAATATGTGACTAAATCAGTAAGAAGAAGCATGTCTCCTAAGAAGTCTGAAAATGATGTCAAGAAGAATGTTCAACCTTTGATAATTGTCCCCAAAAAAGACACAATATCAGTAAAGTCGGATGATTCTCATGGATCACCAAGCAGTGAGAAGACAAGAAACAAGGGTGTCTTTCTTAGAAAGAAACCAATAGACCTAACTGGTGATGAAAAATTTCTTTTGAAACATGGTCATGAACCTCAAGGATTTCTTTGGAAACCTAAGGTTGAAACTAAGATGGAATAAAATGCTGATATAAGAGATTACTCAGAAAAGAAAGACTATGTTGTTAACGAATGTGAAAGTGCACTGAGAGATTGCAAGAACACAACTTCATTTGTGAAAAATCCAAGAGAGTGTGGCTATGAAACTGACAATTCAGACAATCTTGAGTTAACACATGAAGATCCTGAACCCATAACACTCACACCCAATGCTGCTACTGAAATTGATACTGATGATTTGCAAGTTGAAATAGCTTGCACTTCATCAATAAACTAATCAACTTCTTTGATTTGTGCAGGAACAGTCCACTCCACTGAATGAGTGTGGTATATGGACAGTGGATGTTCTAGGAACATGACTTGTGACAAGAGGTCACTTGTTAATTATGAAGAGAAGTTTGAATGTCTAGTGGCATTTGGCAGTGATGGGAATGGGGGAAAAATTGTTGGAAAGGGAATTTTAACAAATGGAAAAGTTTCATTTGATAATGTGTTCTATGTTGAAGGACTACAATATAACCTCTTGAGCATATCACAGATGTGTGATAAAGGTTATAATGTTGGTTTTGATGACTCACATTGTTTCATATTAAAACCTGAGTTTGTGATCCCAACTGACATGATTATGATGATGCCCCCAAGAAATGGCAACTTATATGAGCTCAACATGAAAGAAGTTGTTTCAAGAGGTGGTACATGTTTTGTTTCCAAAGCCACTGAAAATAAGTCAAAATTGTGGCATAGGAAATTGTGTCATGTGAATTTGAAAAACATGAACAAGCTTGTGAGGGTGAGCATGTAATTGGTTTACCTACAAGGGAGTTCAAATGAGATGATAATAGTATATCATGTCAAAAAGGCAAGCAGCACAAGTCATCTCATAAGACAAAACTCATTAATTCAATTGATCAAGTGCTTGAATTACTTCACATGGATCTCTTTGGTGATGTGAGGGTTCCAAGCATAGGAAAGAAAAGATATTGTCTAGTGATCATTGATGATTATTCAAGATATACTTGGGTTTACTTTCTGAGTATAAAAGATGAGACTGCAGAGTTGATTAAGGGTTTTGTGACAATGATTGAGAATCAACTGGCTAAGAGGGTTAAAGTGATGAGAAGTGACAATGGTACTGAGTTCAAAAATGGAGTGATTGAAGAATTCTGTGCAGAAAAGGGTATACTACAGCAATTCTCAGCTCCTAGAACTCCTGAACAAAATGGTGTTGCAGAAGAAGAAACAGGACACTCATTGAAGCTGCAAGAACCATGCTAGCAGATGCTAACTTACCAGTTACATTTTGGGTAGAAGCCATTAACACATAATGCAATGTTCAGAACAAGTTACTTCTCAACAAAAGACAAAACAAGACTCCATATGAAATTTTCATTAATAGAAAACCCTATATATAGTTTCTCAAGCCTTTTGGATGCAAATGTTCACTCCTGAACACCAAGGACTATTTAAACAAGTTTCAAGCTAAATCCTTGGATTGCTTCTTTGTTGGTTACTCTACACACTCAAAAGCTTACACGGTGTATGTGAAAGATCATATGAGTGTAATTGAATCATCTGACATTATCTTTAATGACAATCAATTCAACACAGTTGATGGTGCAACATGGTTGTTTGATCATGAAAAATTGATTAAGTCATTCAAGATTTATCCTGAAGACTTTGATGATTCATTCTACAAGACCAGTGTGATTGAAGAGAATAATAAGAAAATATTGGACTTGGAAAAGTTATGGAATAAGGTTGCAATTAAAAGAAAAGGAATATACATTTATAAAGGATCCCTCAAGTGAAATTGTTGAACAAGTTCAAGACAATGATCAGGAGAACAATCACAGTCCCGAATAAGATCATGCAGATATCAATCAAGACAAACAAGAAGTGCAAAATGATCAAGTTCTGAAATGAGGGAAACCTAAGCAACCAAGCAAGTGAAGAGGAAGCTGTATCAATAGCAAGGTTTCAAGATCTGTTTGAAAGATTGAATATGGGAAATAATGGTGCATCCACCTCAAGACAAAATAATGAAGAAGCACCAGAGTTTATTGATGCTGAAACTGAATTGATCATTAAGGAACCAGATTTCAGTGAATCAAATCTTGACACTAATGTGTCTGCTGATATGATAGTTCAAACCCCTTATGTTGAAAAGAATCATTCTTCTAAAAACATCATTGCAGATATATATGAAAGAGTTACAAGAAGTCATTCTGAATCTGCAAACATTTGTTTGTACTCTTGCTTTCTATCCCAGATAGAACCAAAGAACATTGTTCAAGCACTGAAGGACAATACCTGGGTAAAAGAAATGCAAGAGGAGTTGGCTCAGTTAAGAGATCTACATGTTTGAGATCTTGTGGATAGGCCAAGAAACAGATCTGCAATTGGAACAAAATGGGTTTTCAGAAATAAAAGGGATGGGAGAGGTATTGTGATTAAGAATAAAGCTAGACTTGTTGCACTTGGATGCCTACAAGAAAAAGGAATTGACTTTGAGGAAGTCTTTGCACCAGTTGCAAGACTTGAAGCTATTAGAATTTTTCTTGCATATGCTGCCTCAAAGAAAATTAGGGTATTCCAGCTTGATGTCAAGTCTGCATTCCTAAATGGAAAGATTGATGAAGAGGTGTATGTTGCTCAACCACCAGGTTTTGAGGATCCAGTGTATCCTAACAGGGTGTATAAGTTAAACAAAGCCCTATATAGATTACATCAGACTCTTAGAGTATGGTATGATGAGTTGTCAAACCATCTTCTTGAAAAAGGTTTCCAAAGGGGAGCCATTGACAAGACACTCTTCTACAAAAGGAAGGGATTAGATTTGTTGTTGTTACAAGTCTATGTGGATGATATCATCTTTGGGTCAACCAATGAACAAATTTGTATGGAGTTTGAAGGAGTAATGAAATCCAAATATAGTATGAGCTCTCTGGGAGAGATGAACTTCTTTCTGGGACTGCAAGTTCAACAGAAAATTGATGAGATTTTCATTTACCAAACTAAATATGCGTAGGACATCTTGAATAAGTTCAAATGCCATGAATTCAAAATGCTTCAACTCCAATGGACACAAAAGAAAAGATGATAGCTGATGAAAAAGGGAAGCCTGTGGATGAACTTGAATATAAAGCCAAAATTGGATCCCTGTTGTACCTAACTGCTACAAGACCTGACATTATGTATGCTGTGTGTGTCTGTGCAAGATTCAAGTCAAGTCCAAAAATTTCTCAACATGAATGCAGTCAAAAGAATCTTTAGATATTTGAAAGGAAGACCAGACTTGGGGATTTGGTATCCAAATAACCAGTCTTTTGATTTGATTGCCTACACAGACAGTGATTATGATGGCTGCAACATGAGCAGGAAGTCAACCTCAGGTGAATGTCAATTTTTGAGAGACAAGCTAGTGTCATGGCAATGCAAGAAGCAAACCACTGTGTTAATATCAACTGCAAAAACTGAATACATTGCTGCATCTGCTTGCTGTGCTCAAGTTCTCTAGATTCAGAACCAAATGCTGGACTATGGTTTGAATTTTCTGAACACCCCTATTTTTATTGATAATACTACTGCATATTTCACTACTAGTAGTAAACCCGCGCGATACGGCGGCGGCAACAATTGACAAGACGATATTTGTTTCTATTAGTTTATTAATTATCCCATTATATATTGTATAGTGCTCAGTTGTAAAATAAAATTTATCTAAACATAGCTCAAAACCAAGAAATAAAATGCAATTGTATTTTGACTTCATATCGTTCACTTGTAATCGGACTGCTTTTACAATGTACCATGTAAAGAAAGATTGATTTAAGAGCAAACTGCTATAAAAACCAATATTTTAATCTTGTAATAACATCTAATAGTTTAATAACGTATTTATTGTTTAATAAAATCATTCACCTTAAAGTCAACAATTAGGAATAACAATACATGAAAGACCTAAGATGAAAAAAATAAAACATGAGATAAGTTTTTATAATATTCAAGAGCTCTTGAAAAAAGTTTTGGACTTTCGCAAATCACCTTGTATTAGATGTTGCACTTGAAGTTGAGTATGATTTGCCACCCTTCATCATACACGTGTTCAAAGAATCTATACTTCTTTTCCACCTACAATAAGTTGAGATCAACCAAACATAAAAGTACTTTCACAATAAAAAAATGAATATATTTTGACTTTAAACTATAATACCTTCTGTCTATAGCAAAGGGATGTATTAGTCTATCATTATATGTCTTTGAAGTATGCATTGGCTTGTTTAAGTTACTACACAACCTCAAGCCTAGCCTAGATCCGTAGTTTTATAAAAATAATTAAAAATGTATATAAAGTAATTAATAAATAACAATTAATTATTAATTAATAATAAACAAACAAGCCTGAGCTTGACAAAAGCAGCTCACAAGTCGAGCTCGAGCTTCTAAAAAAGAGCTCCAAACGACTTAAGCTCGAGCTTGACTTCTTGTAAGTTGTAAGTCAAAAGATCAGAGTCGGACATGCCGCCCAATTTAATCCGAAACATGTTAGAAGATAGGTTCTACGTCAAGAACAAATTGAGAAATAGAAATGTAATTTTTAAAACTAAAATATAGGGGGTATTTCCTATATAATTCTTTAAATTATATCATAATAATAAAATAGTTTAACTAAATAACTGGCCTTTCACCAAATTTAGATTTCTAATACTATCATAGAAATTGTACCTTTATTACTGGATTCATACTTCGTTAACAAATCCTTTGACCCATGTTAACAAATCTGACCCGTACTCGATTGAAACCAAACTCTGACCCATTAACAACCTCATCAGTTCCCAAGATAAGTTGTTTGACCTGTATCAGCAAATAAAATGACCTGTAATAGTGTCAAACAATTTGCAGCCCTAAACAAACAAACAGACAAATATATGATACAAACCAAATTTAGGTGATAATATATTCACTACAAATATATAAAATATTAACATTGAATTGGCTTTAATAAATGTCAAGACGACTTCAGGTCAAAACGTGCCACTTTTTAATAAAGGTCAATTCAACTAAACTACTTAAAAATACCTCCAATGTCAGGGATGTCTATGCATTATTTTTGAGATCGCTGATCAACTCCTAATATATCCTATATGCAAATCATATTTAGTCAACACAAATGCATAATACTTTTTGTATAAAAAAGAGTTAGGATAAGCGAACCTGATTTGCACAAGTGATTCCCAAATGCAAGTGCGAAACAATCATTCCTGAAATATTTACAGATGGTCATATTAAACTACACATTATATTGAACACTAAAACGTACGAATAAACCAATAAATGCCATTGGTATTATTACCTTTTTGGAGCATTTTTCTGGTGACGGGCATAGCCAACATGGCATGTTTATGGACATAAGTGTGTGCAGTTAGGAAGGTTTCTGCATAAACAAACAATGAAACATAAAACTTAAACAAAAACTGAATACTGAATATGTAGAGCATGTTGAAAAAAATTAGTCAAACCTGTGGGCTTTGGCAGGGTCCGCCACATGAGCGGGCAGCTATTTGCTCTTTTTCAGAAAAAAAAATGTTGCTCCTTTATATGTTTCATATATCAACACTGATGACACTTTTGCAGAGAACCTCCTTCCAGTATAGAGGTACACCTAAAGTAATAAAGCATAAATCAAAACAAGACATTAATAAGACTTGTTCGAAGTTTAACTTTGTATTTGTTGTTTTGGTCTTAAACACTTGGAATAATCGGTTTACTCTTGTTTGAAATGTGTGTTGTTTTATAAGTTGTATTCGTTTTTAAAAACTGTTTAATCTAGGAAAAGTAAAAAAGAAAAAAAAAACTATCTGGTTGAAAACTGAAAACTAAACCAAATTATATCGGTTTGAAGCATATTCGGTTTAATTGTTAGCATTGTATACGAGCCGGGCCAGGATGAGTTCAGGCTCGGATCGTTTAAAAACCGAGCCAGGCCTGCTCATTTATCTTAACGAGCTCAAAATGTGGGCTCAGGTTCAGCTCGTTAATAAACAAGACAAGCCCAAGTCGGCTCGTGAGCCAACTTCTTTATATAAATAATATTTTTGTTATTTTTTACACACATTCATATATACATAAAAATTTAGAAAAAATAATACTTCCTTAGGGTTGTTTAATCTTATTATCTTAACTCATAACGGCAAGAAATTGGTAGTTAAAGAAATATGGTCCTCGAACTTTTTGAGCAGTCCTATTAATTTTTATGTAATTCAAATTGCGTAAAATGTTTTAGCTTGGTTTTTAACTTTTAAGCTAATAATGGACTGTTGCAGGTAAATATGAATGATAATACAACTCTATTCATTGTAGTGTTAATTAACAAATGTTTTTGTAGTTTGTACTATCTTTGAGTTTTTACCATGCTTCATAGACCTACTTTAATAAGATTTTACTGTAAACTATAAATTTTAACTTCTTGAACAAAATGTTTCACTTGTTTCTGTCTGAAAGCATATGCATGTCTTACTAATTAAAGCAAACAATATGATAACTAAATGGCTCATACAACACAAAACACACACACATATATGTATTCCGTTGACTTCCAAAGTTAAACCTAAAACTTTGAACATGGTTACGATTGATATCAAAACAAAAACAGCACACACATTATTCTATTTAGAATGTAGAAAAATGTTAAGCTCATGTCATTCATGCTTAATTACTTACTATCGAAAATAAACAAAAAATTAATTAAAATCTACCCATTGTGCCATTTGAACAAGTATGTTTTGTATTTTTATAAATCACCTAAAATTAGAAGACATAAGCTAATACACATTGGTGGTTGTTTCCTGAACACATACACACACAACACAAAACAACTGACTTTAGTTCGTATACAACGCTAACAATTAAAGAACTTATAATATACTTAATCTTTTGTAACAGCATGCAAAAAGTAATAATAATATTATTATTATTATTATTATTATTATTATTATTATTATTATCATCATGGTGAGTTATATTACTTTCTACTCTTGAACTTGAGTTTTAAAGGTCAAGCTCTTTACTTTCTAGGTTGAAAACTAATACCTACCAAATTTATTCTATGTTGTTATCATTTTCTATATCAAACTGTTTGAAAGTTGTTCCTTGAACACACATAGGACATAAACCCAATGCTTTGCATAGAACATACAAAAACAAAAAATTAAATAGTTATGAAAATCCATACCTCGAATGGAATAAGAACAAAGATGGGGATTAAATAGAAGCTGATATGAAAAAACAACCTGCATCATGAACAATAAATAAAAAGCAGCAAATCAGAATAAATAAAAAACGAAAATGAAAAAAGTATTTGCCTAAATATCAGGATATACAATCACCAATATGGCAAGATACAAGGAAGTTTAATAGCACAAAGAGATTATGAACTTGATGATTTAAAAATATAATATCAGGTTAGAGGTGAAACCCGCCCTAATTGGACATGGAGATGATGAATGGGAGTTCGAGGAAGGAAGGAAGGAAGGAAGGAAGGAAGGAAGAAAGGAAGGTTTAGGGCTTGGAGATGTTGGAGACGTTAGGTTAGGGGTGTAGAATAAATAATAATAATAATAATAATAATAATAATAATAATAATAATAATAATATAAGAGGGAACAGTTGAGAATTTTCAGGGAGCACAACTTTTGAAATGGAAAGGAAGGTATGAGTGTGTAACCTCTATTGGCAACTGGTTTTTTTATTTTTTTGGGAAGTATCACAAGCTTTAAAACTTGTAACTTGAACTATTAAATGACTTGTAAGTTGATGCAACTATGACTTGTACATTGTAAACCAACCATCAATATTCAATAAATTTTACATTAACGCATCAACAAAAATAAGCACTTCGCGATGGTATGTTTAGAATTTATTAAAAATAAATATTTTAAAAGAAATAAGAAGAAAACAAAAAACAAATAAAATGTTATGGATGTGGTAAAAAGATTAGGGGCCAAAGTTGTTACTATTTTTGAAATTTCAAAGTTTGATTAAAGATTAAGGATCAAAATGGTAACTATAGTTATTTGGTTCGTGAAAGCCAATATGTAAAAGACATATATACCCTCTAAATTTCTTAGGACATGCAATAAGGAGTTGTATATAAAGCATCAAGTTAGGTACCTCTTAAAATTTAAGAGGTCCTTGACTGGTGCTTTATATATAGTAGAGATTAAGAATCCAGTACAACATTCTAATACTAAGCACATTGAAATCAGACATCATTTTATAAGAGACTGTAGTGAAAAAGGTTTAATAGAGACGAAAAGAGTTGATACAAGTGATAACTTGGCTGACATATTCACCAAACCACTTGACAGAACCAGGTTTAACTTTCTTTTGAAAGCCCTGGGGATGATCAACCCTGATGAGGTCTGATTGAGGATGTGTGCTTGATGTGTGCCTCTGTGTGCTAATTGATTATATTGATAGAGGTCCCACAAATTGAATGTTGTGTGAATGTGCTTGAATATGATACTTTTAATGATAACTGATATGTGCTTAAGTGATTATCTGTGCAAAATTAGGTATCCTTGATGCTTATGATTGTTTGTCAGTTAAATGTTTTGATGTCATGATAAGTAGTTTGATTTGTAAAAACTGATTATATGCTTATCTGATATCATGATTAAATGTTTGATTATGTGTTTAATCTGATCTGATGATGTTCTTAGGATTTGTTAGACTGTGAATTGTGTGAAGTCTGCTTGTTTTAATAATGTCATTAATGATCATGATTTGATTATGTTATGCTTGTTCTGTGTCAAAATGTGTTGTCGTGTCAAAATGTTATGCTAAATTGAAACTGCAAAGAAAAACTTTTTGAACAATTTTTTTTTTTAACACAGAGCAGGTTGTTAATGGTGTAGAGATATGATAATACTATTCACTTCAAGCTTTAAAGAAGCTTAAAAGAAATTATTCAAATGAAAAGTCTCAAAGAGTCACTTTTGCTGAAAATTATGTCATTTGCTCAAGTTGGAAAGGCATATACTTGTATATGTTTGGTCCTGTCATATGTTCTCAGATTGATAGGATAGCCATTAACCTGGAAAATTGAAAGCATTTGGGGCAATTGTAACTTGTTTTCTATTCTCTCACTTAAAATTATGTCAATAACTCTGTTTGAAAGGACATGCACTCACATATATGTTTGGTCCTGTTGACCACTTGTGGTCAAATGGATAGCCATTTACCTGTCAAATAGGAGATATTGGGGTGTCTGAATTTAAAACTGTTTTAATTTGGGAAATGATATTACATTGACTACCTAGCCAATCATATGGATTTAATAGGCCAAAAGGGCACTTAGTACAGTCATTAATATGTAAGATTTCTTTCTCATGATGTGTAAAATCTAAGGTGATATAAGCATACAGAAACTGCTATGTCTTATGTGGAGTTACATTGTTGTCTATGCATGTTCCTAGATACATCTTTCCAGATGATAGGCAGAAAAGTGATTATCCAGTCATACACAAGCTTGTTGGTATTTGGTCACCAAAATGAAATGTTTGATTTAGAAGAATGACAAAGAACAACTGTGAACCACATGAATTTTTTTTAAATATTTTATCAAACAAAAGTTGATTAATGTTCACAAACTTTTTAAAAGGAAAGTGCAAACATGAGGGTTAATTCTAGAACTACAGGGGTTGAGGCAATCATAAAAGTCCTTTAAACATTCCGAATGAAAGGTATGCAAGTCCGACTTGTGTGGTATGTAAGTCCAACGTTCAACCTCATATATGTTTGTAAATTTTTAAAAGAAAAATCCAACATTTTTATAAATATGTTATGTCATTAAAATTTTGACCAAATCCAGGGGGTCAAAGTCAAATTGGGGTGATCTGGAGAAAGCCAAATAATCATTGAGAATAGATAAGTAGCATCAGAAAACAACATGTGTTATCCATTAAGAATTATGCATATTAATTGAAACTTAATCATATCACCAAAGAAATGATATTAATGTTAAGTCTAGACCTGCTTAGTCATAATAATGCTGAGAATAAAGTATTGAAAAAGCTACTTAGTCAATATGATCCCATTTTTGAGATCTTTTTAGTAAATGAAAAGAAATTGTTCTGAAAAGAATAATAACTGAAATTTGATCTCTAAATGCACCATTTGCTCTTAAACAATGATTTTTATTGTTAAATATAACTAATTTTGTGTTTAAAGAATAAAGTGTTGCATTTTACCTACAAAAAGGTTGATTATGTAATTTCGGGTAACGTTTGATGATTAATAACCTTTCCGGAAACGCTTAGATGATTTCATCTAAGTTTGTTAATTTCGGGCATGCTTTGAAGTACTTGATACTTTTTGGGTAGATTTTACTATTCTAATCACTTTCTAAGCAAGCCCGATTGTTTATGTATGAATTTGCTGGTTTCTAGCATGCTTTAGTGATTTTGACCTATCTAGCACACTTAGGTGTGTTTTACTGTTTAAATTTATTTCTAGCAAGCTATGTGTTTTTGTGATTATGATTCTTTGAAATTTCAAGTGTTTTCGGGTAAACCTTGTTTTCCGGGCACACTTTGAATCTTCATATGTTCCCTTAATATACTTGGTAATTTCAAATTGACTTTCCGAGTACACTTTATATTAGGAATCCACTCCTAGCACACTTTGTATTTCTTGAAGATTTTTGGGCATACTTTGCATCAAAGTATACTCGACTGAGTATTGTGAATAAGTTTCGGGTAAGGTTTGCGATAGACTAAGTTATTTGGGTAAGGTCTGTACTAGACTAAGTTATTCGGGTAAGGTCTGTGCTAGACTAAGTTGTTCGGGTAAGGTTTTTAGGTGTTAAAATTTTTAATGGATAAGATTATTGTATGACAGCTATAAACTCACTAAACGACAAAATGCATTTAAAACCCACTTTCAAAAGATATATAAGAGGGAGTGAGAGAAGTTTTTCAACATTATTTTCCATCTCTCTCTCTCCTTCCACTGATTGTTCTCTAAACACCTAACTGACTTATCGCATTCATCATTAATCCTAACCCTAATTTATCAGCCCTCACAATCCGACTCGGTAAGCTTTAATTAAGTGTTTTCCGACCACGGTTAAGTGACAATCGGCTCTGATTATTCATGTTTACTAATATCTCTGTTTTATGTGTAGGTTATAAACTTGTCGAAGACCAGGTTCTTAATGATATTTCTTTCTTTCTTCTTCAAAATTATAACTTGAAATTAGTTAAAGTTGTGAACTTTAAGTCTAATTTCTTCTTTGAATGCGTTTGATTGTGATTTTCAGATATGGCAGATGCAAATCAACCAAGATATGTCTTTGAGCACAAGTACAACATGTGTGCCATGTTGCAAGTCATTCCGTCAAATGAAGAAGTTGCAGTGATGATAAGATGGCTACAACGATCCAACATATATTTTGCTTTGACTGAATATCCGACTATCTACAAAAATCATTCACTTGATTTCTGGCTATCAGCAAGATTGTATGATGATGTTAACGGAAAGAGAATCGAAGCCACTGTTGCAAACCAAGAAATTGGCATTGATGAAGGAGTGATTAGAAGATGCTTGCGATTGAATGATGATTACCCAGAATCACTTCATTTGACAACTGCTCAACTCTTCAGAATATTTAGTCAAATGATGGGTTATCAGGGAAATGTTCATGAAGGAGAATTCCAGAAAGGAATGTTCCCCATGTTATATCGATTTGTGATTCATCACGTCATTCAGGGTTTTGGCCCTCGAAAGGGATCATGGACTCTTATGAGTTGGGATCTGGCTAATGCCACAGTTGCTGTATTATTCAGATATCCTTTTAACTTTTCAAAGATGATTTTTGAAGGACTTGTGGGCAACCTGAAGAAGGCACAAAGAAACAGATTTTTGGCTTATACTAGATTTTTACAAATCCTTTTCAACAAGGAATTGGAAGATTTACCTGTTACTGGAATCACACATTCATTGCAAAATCTGGATACATACAAGAGAATTACAATATCAAGTAGTACCAACAGATACAATCCATATATTGTACATGAAGATTTACCATGGTTGATGGTTGATAATATTCAAATTCCTCATTTATATGAGATATTGGCTGAAGAGGAACAGGTTGGAGAGAATGAGAATGAATAAAATGATGACTCTGATAGTGATGGAAGTGATGAGAATGAGAATGGCGATGATGGAGATGATGATGGAAATAATGATAATGATGCTGATGATGGCAATGATGATGATAATGATGATGCTGATGATGGTGCTGGGCATGCAGAAGGATGTAATGATAATGAGCATGTACAAAATCAGGGGGAGTTACAAATTACACAAACACCAACTACCACACCTATTCACTCACCACCAAACACACCACCATACCTACCATCACCAAATGACCAAATATCTCAAACCCCAATACACTCACCATATTCCACTCCACCACTAAATGATCAACCTATTCAAACCCCATCCACTCATACACCTATCCTGAACCTAAGCCAAACTGAACAATTAAACCTAACCTAACCTCAAACTCAACCCCAGACTCAAACCCAAACCCAACCCCAGACACAAACCTCAAACCCTTTACCAGAACCATTCAACATCTCACCTTCCACTACATCTCCCAATATTTCCAATATCTACAAAAGAAATTTTGATCTAATAATTGAAGCAGTAAGACTGAGAGGTGAAAATGCTGAATTGAAGAATGAAAATGATGACCTGAAAGCTCAGTTGGCTGTTGCACATTTAAGAATTCAAACCCTGGAGCAGGAGGTTAAGAAGAACTCAGCTGCCCCAAAACATGGGGAGCATATAAATGAGCCAACTGGTGATGTTGGTAATGATGAGGTTGTGATGATAGTTGTGGGTGTAGATGCTGGTGTGATGTCAATCTATGATGGTTTGACTTGTTTATTAAATGCATATGATGCTTCTGAGGAAAGTAGTGAAAGACTGATATTAGAAGAGGCCTATGAAGCTGATGAGTCTGAAGAATATCAGCAAAACTATGATGCTGATAATGAAATTCTGAATGTGTTGAACATATATGAGGATGAGGGAAGAGGAGAGAAGGAGTCTGAGGTTGGAGATGAAATGATGGATATTGATGAAAATGTGGCTAGCACTGATGTGGTTACTGATATGCAAACTGATGTGGCCACTGACATACAAACTGATGTGTTAACTGACATTTTTACTGCAATAGAAGGTCAAACTGATGTGATCAATAATGATGATGCTGCTACTGAGGAGCTTATAATAACTGAAACTGAAACTGAACAACCTGAAAGCTCCAAGAGGGTAGAGCATGATGGGGAAATGTATGTTTTGGATAAATAAATTGATGACTTTGAATCTGAAACTGAAAGTGATAAGCAAAGAAGGCTAGCCAAGGGAAAAGCAAAAATAAATGAGAATGATGAGGTAGAAGAGCCTGTCAAGGAAAATATTGGTAGAGAAGAGGAGGAAGAAGACAAAGCTGTTGCTGCTGCCAGGAGACTGCAACAAGTCATGAATGAAACATGGGAGAGGGAACACATTGCCCGAACCATAGATCCAGTAGAACTGGCAGAGCAAGAGGCTCTTATTGATCAAGCTAACATTTCAAAGGTTCTTAATGAAGAGGAGGATGATGATCAAATAGTGATTGAGACATTGATCAATTTAAGGAGAACTGAGGAAGTGGATAACACACTTGCTATGGTTATGAGCAAGTTCAGCCAGCCCCAAAATGAATCCAATAAAACAGCTGAGCCAACAAAAACTGTGAATATGGAAATTAATGTTGAAGAAGAAATTGGTGAATCAATTGAAAAAATCTTTGCAAAGAAATGGGCTAAACAAATAAGAGAATATATTAGATAGAACCCATATGACTGGGAATGTGAAGATGATTCAAGATATGGAAAGAAGTATACCAGAAAAAGAAAAACTTATGATCAGGCTGGAGGAACTGAATCAGTCAAGAAGGGGATATGGGATGAAAAGAATAAATGTTCTGTTGAAACCCCAGATGAGCAAGGAAGTCCAATTAGGGCTATTCCTCTTCAAGGCTTAAGGCCTGAGGAAGTAGTTGAGGGAGTTGCAAATGTTCCAGTTCCTGATGAGACAACTCATAACGAACCTAACATTGATGCTGTCAACGAATCAACAGAAGAGGAGGATGAATATGAAAATGATGATGATGTAGGTGATCAAGAAAAAACTGATAAAAATGTTGATGTTGTATCTCCACAAGTACATATGATAGAAGATCAAAGGGCAAGCATACAACAAAGTATTAATGATGCAAGAAGGAACCATCCCCTGATTATTGGTCTGATTAGACATGGTTTAAAGTTTGAAGATCTGGTTTCCTTAACTGATGAGGAAATGCAGAAAATGTTGGATGAAAAGAGGGATGATGTGAAAAGGATGATTAAGAAGAAAAACAAAGATGGCCAGAAGTATAGAGATTATATGAGAAAACATGGCTATTCTGAAAAAGATTTGAGCCATTTCAAGTTTGAATAGCTCAAAGATGCTTATTACACAAGAGAAGAAGTCAAAGAGAAATTTGTAAGAGAAGATGAACTGTCTGAGAAACTTGAAGCTCTGAAAAAGAAATATGCTGGAAAATGTGGTTACTTGATAGATAAGGGAATGGCACCAGAAGCAGTGGATAGCCTAACTAAGGCTGCTGTTGAGGCACTCTACAACAAGTTTAAAAAGAAAGATCAATTGAAGAGAGTGCAATCTGAGCCATCCATTGTACAGCCCAGGGGATATCAAGATGAACCCCCTATAAAGAAAAGAAAGATCATGACCCTAAGGGAGAAACAAAAGGCCCAAATTGAAAAGGAAAAATCAAAAGGGGCAACTGCTGATGAAACCCCAATCCCAATGGAAGTGAAACCTGAACCAGCAGATGAACCTATTGTTCATTGGGAAAATGCAGAAATGATTCAAATTCTTCGGGGTGTAATGGTGAATCAGAAGGGAATGAATGAGAATTCCTTTGATGCATTGGATAAGTATGAGTTAAAACAGTTGTTTTACTTGCAAAAGGCTGAGTGGGAGAAAGTCATGTTGGAGGGTGAAAACCCCAGAAGCTTCGTTGATGGTAGATTTATGCCAGCAGGATTAATGACTAATCCAAGGGTAGTTAATATGATTATTAATCTGTGCAAAGATGCAGGTGAAAATTTTGCTGATCTGATCAACTACCCTGCTGAATTAAATGAATCCATGTATATGAAAGTTTTTGCTATATCTAGGCCTAGCAAACCTATGAAGTCTATTCCAATTAGGCCACCTATACCACACCCATCAGTAGGCAGAGGTGAATCAAGTAGAGCCAGATCACAAAGAATGACATACCACAATCAAATGTGGATCTTCCAAGAACTCTCTACTTTGACTCAGTCTCTGAGTCTTTAAAGGTGATTATGCAAAGTAGACAATTGAAAGATATTGTATTCAGAGATTATTTTGGTGAGTATTCAAGAGAACAATTGGAGAAAATGGCCACACTGAATTTATATGATTATCATGATAGAAACAAGTTGGCTGGGAGACAGCAAAATGAACTCTCCAAGTATCTGAAAAATGAAGCAGACAAGGGATTTCCGTTTTCGAAAGAAAATAAAAGTTGGAAGTTGACAAAACAAGATAGAACAAGAAGAGCAACAAGAATGAGGAAGATAAGAAGTGCTGAATTGAAGTATCAAGTGTCAGTGAGAAACAACAATCCCCTGTCAAATATGAATACTTGTATAAGCATTGGGAGAAGATTGACACGCCCAAACTACACTGTTCAGAAGAATGGGATCATTGCAGAAATTGAATATAAGGAAAATCATGGCCACTATGTTCTTCGAATATCTGATGGGCTTATCTTAGGGATAATAAAGAAGGATGAAGACTTGACCTATCTGCATGATGAAGATCCTAGAGATATAAGGGATATGGAGATTCCTGTGAGTCACACTCATTACCAGATCCTTTCTATCTTTCAACAAAGAGTAGGAAAAGTGATGGTCAATCGAAGACAAGCAGCCTATGATGCAAGGAGAAGATAAAGATCTTAGAAAAGGTTTTGCAATGTAATGTCTTCGGACAGAATTTTAAATATGTAATTGTTTGACATTTTGAATATGTAAAAATTTGATTTTGATTTGATGTGTATTTTGACTATGTGTAAGTAAATGTAGAAGTGTTTTGAGACAGCTGAGGTGTTCCAATCTATGAGGAGATTGTTGAGTCAAGATTTGACCTAAGAGAAGTATAAGGAAGATTGGAATCTTCTCAACCTCCTCAGAAATCGCTAAGTAAGGAATCCGAGCACACTTGGATTCCCGGGCAAGGTTTTCCTAACCTAGCAAGGTATTTTGTCCATCGAGCAAGGTTATCTTCTAGAATTCTTCTTTAGTGTATACCCGATTAGGGTTCACTATATCTAGCAGGATTGTTCTTCAAAGCCGAGTAAGGTTTACCTCCAGGTAAGCTCTTGGCTAACCAAGCTCATGAAGCCAAGTGATTGGAAGATCGGGTAAGGTATTTATCAAAAAAACAGTGGTCTGAGTAAGCTTGATGTGAGTAATGAAATATCTCAAGTAACATCGGGCAGGGTTCAACTTTAACAGGGTACGGTGTTACCAAGCACACTTGGCTTTGCTAATAAGCTATTCCTTGAAGGAGTTGAAGGGACCATTGAGGAACAAGGTTGCTCGTAAGGTCATGTCGGGCAATGTTTGATGTGATCAAGAAGATTGAAGTCTACTAGGTAAGTATTTTCCTTTGGAAATTAATCTAAGTAAAGCCTACCCGGAAAACTGTCCAAGCACACTTCAAGGTTACCAGGTCTACCCGAAGAAGACAAAGGCACAAAGCCTACCCGATGAAGACAACTTATGCAAAGTCTACCCGGAAGACCTGTTTTTACACTTAGCATAGTTTTGAATATCTAATTTGAATATGTAATATATATTTAGGGTTTCTAGAGGGAATGACAGCTGTCTGGAGGTGTCAGGCCTATAAAAGGAATATTTTAGGGCACACCTCAAGAATGGAGAAGCCAATTAATATTGAGAGAATATTTGTTGAGCGTGACGGCTGTCATAGAATAGTACGGATATAGCTTTCCTATCAAGAAACCCTAAATCGATTATCGTTTGTATGATTTATGTTATATGAATGGAAATCTTTTGAGTGATTCTTCTGTGTGTTAGTTACCTTTAATTAATCTTTTAGCAACTACGCTGTTTGTTTCTGATTCCGCCTTAAACAAATGGTTTTCTTTCCTAAAATAGCAACTGTCATTAACTCTCTTGTCGACACATTTATTGTGTGAGTTATGACTTGATTGTGATTGTGAGTGATTATTTGGGACCGACAAAACCGAGTAAACCTAGGCTTCCCAGCAAGCTTAAACTTGATCAAGCAAGGTATTTTGCTATCCCAGCAAGGTTATCTTTTAGAATTCTTCTTTAGTGTCAGTTCGAGAAAACTACACTTCATCAAGCAAGGTTGTTTTTCAAGTCAAGAACTTTCAGAGCAAACTCTTGACTAAACCAAGCTAAAACCAAGTATTTTGGTAGATCTAGCTAGGTTTATTCATAATAAACAGTGGTCCCAGCAAGCTTGAAGGAAGTTGATAAAGAAATTACTTAAGGACTTCTAACGAGTAAGGTTCAACTCAGAGCAAGCTACAGTGTCACCAGCATACTTGGGATTGTTCAATAAGTTAATGCAACAAAAGGTTGAAGGGATATCTAAAGAACAAGTTTGCTAGTAGGATTGTACCCAGCAAAGTTTGGTATTATCAAGAAGTTTAAAGGTTGTTTGATGAAAATTTTCCTTAAGTAAATCTTGCCCGGAGAACTGTTCCCCAGCATACTTAATGGTTGCCAGGTCTGATCGCTAAAAGACAAAGCTACAAAGCTTAACCGAAGACCTGTTACACTTAGAATCATTTGTAATACGTTTGAATATGTTTTATATCAATTAATAGAGTTTCTAAAAAGGGAATGTCAGGTGTCAGGGCAGGCTTATAAAAGGAAAATTTTAGGGTACGCCTGTGACAATAACGGACCAGAGCGAATATTGTGATTTGACGGCTGTCTCCCTCCTGTACGGAAAGCTGCCATAAATCTAGACATTCCACCTTGAAACCCTAATTGATTTTCATTGTACCCTTCATAATATAAATGAAAATATTTTGAGTTACTTTGTGTGTTTGTTATTTTCATGTATGTTGAGCAACATCTAGAGTGCTATTGATTCCGCCTTTAATATTCTATTGTTCTTTTCATAAAAATAGTAAGTCGTAAACTTCTTGTCAACACTTATGTGTGGGTTACGATTGTGACTGATTGAGCTAGTAAGTGAGCTATATGGGACCGATAAGTGATATCAGAGCTGTGATATTGTTGTTTTTGTGAAAAACTATTGCTGATTATTGCTAATTTTGAAGATGAAAAATGACGTCAGCTGATAACTGTTTACATTGGTTTGTGACGTCAGCTGCCCTGTTTTTCATTTTTCACAGATCTACAGTATTGTTGAGGTTTAAAAGTGTTTTTTTACTCAGATCTACATCAAAGTTATTTTCTTTGTTATAGATCTTGCTCTAATCCATCCAGATATATCAAATATGAGGATTTTATCCACAAATCAGATTATTTTTCAAAGAGTGTTTAAGTTTGTTAAGTTTTCTTTGTTTTTCAAAATATTTTAAAATACCAAAAAGATGTCTGGATCAATGGATGAGCAAGAGGTTTCTACTAACAAGATTCCTAGGCTGTATGGACAGGAAAATTACATCAAATGGAAAGTGCTGTTTGAAGCTGCAGTTTGTTACAATGATGTTGAGATGTTGAACTCTATAAAGAATGGGCCTTATGTTCCCGATGGCACTGCAAACAATCAAACTATTGAAAGAACCATGAAAAATAAAGATGACAGAGCCTTAGCTATGCTGAAGTTGGGTTAATGGAAATTCTGACCAAAGTGGCTCATCATACTACATCAAAAGCAATGTATGATGCTTTAGTAGATATGTTTGAAGGAAATACAGAACTCAAGGATATAAAGAAATATTGGTTGAAGCAACAACTTGACCGTTTCAAGTTTAGAGAGGGTGAAAGATTGAAGTAAGTTTTGGAAAAGTTTTTGGCTATTGTTAATGAGATCAGAACAACTGATCTTGCAATCACAGACTTTTATATGAACAAGAAATTGTTGTCATCCTTATCAGGAGAGTGGTATACTGCCAGCAAATTCATTAAGAAAGCTTGATGATGTGATATGCTTCTTGCAAGCAGCATAGCATGAGATGATTGAAAACAACATGATCAAAGAAGACAGACCAAGTTTTCAAGTGGCTAATGCACTCATTGCATCCATGGGGAACTTGTCTACAAAGAATCAACAACAGATTCCCATAATAGAAGAGCCAAGTGAATATGGTGGTGAGATACCAAGGGGGTTTGTTGCTGGTAGCTCAAACAATCAAGGTGGCCAATTAAGATTTAATGTCCTACTGATTGATCATAATGACACATCCTCTATGGCCAATGGACACGCTCCTTATGGTAGTGGCAATGTTAATCAAGGAAATGATTATCAAGCCTTATTCTCAATGTTTACTGAGTCATACAATGCCTTTGTGGCTAAGAATCTGATCCACACCAGTGTGGTTCAATAAGACCTTGAACAGATAGATGCAGATGACATAGAAGACATGGATTTGAAATGGCTAGCTGCTATGTTAACTGTAAGAAGCAAGATACTCTTTAACAGAACAGGAAGATCTTTGGTTTCATGACAAAATGATAGAATTGGTTTTGACAAATCCAAGGCTATTTGCTACAACTGCGAATTACCTGGTCAGTTTACAAGGGAGTGCAATCAATCTAGACAGTTCCAAAACAATCAATCAAGAAATCAGTTTCAACATCAGAATCAGAATCAAGGTCAACAGAGAAATTTCAACCACTTCAACAACAACCAACAACATAACCATCAACAAGTAATCCTATAACAACAACCCTTTCAAAAAAATCAACAAAAACCTCCACAAGCTCCTGCAAATCAAAATAGAAACAATCATAACCAACCAAGAAACCAAGGCAATGTTCCCTTAGCTCAAGAACCACAACAAGAAGGTAGATTCGATTGGAGCAATCATGCTGATGACATTAAAAGGAAAATGTGGCTTTCATGGCTAAGATTGAAGGTGAAGCTGAATCCTCTTCATCTCAGGTAAATTCAAATCTCTCAAAACTTGAATTACTTGAAATGAATGAATCATTGAGAATGACAGTTGGGAAGCTGCAAAGTGAATGTTTTAAGAAACAGAGTGTGATTAATGTTTATGAGATAAGTGATTTGACTTATGAGGAAATGATTAAGAGTTCGGAGCAGGATTGTATGGATAGTTACATGATTCAATCCAGATATGTCACTAAAATATAAGAATTGAAGAAATTGTATTTGGATAAAAAGTTGAAGAATACTGAACTTCAAGTTGAAAATGATTTTTTGAAAAATTAAGTTTCAACTGGGAATATTTGTGGGAAGTTGAACAAGATCAGAGAGGAAGATAAATACAAGGTTGTTCCTCAACCTTTCAATAATAATTATTCATTGAAGGTTGATAAGGAAAAGAGGAATGCATACCTTGACCAGTTTAGAGAAGTGTTTAAAGAAAAAGAAGACTTCATTGAAAATTATAAGTTAGTGGAAGTTGATGACAAGGGTGAGCTTTTGATGAAAGAAGAAATGAATGATAAGAAGTGTGCTGAGACTTCTTTTGGTGTTCAAGTGTCTGAAGATGATTTTGATGATGACTATTTGAATAGAGATGACTTGAGTGATTCAAGTGACAAAAGCTCAAGCAATGAAAGCTTAAAGAAAGAGAAGAATGGCAAAAAGGAACCAAAGAACAAGATTCCTTTGTTGCCAAAGATAACTGTCAAGATGAGAAGGCACCATGAGCATATGAGAAGGGGACACCAATCTTTTGACATTTGTGGTGGTTCAAAATCTAAGAAGAACAATGAAAGAACACCCTACACAATTCCACAAAGAAGAGAAAATGTCAAGGAAAACATAAAAACAGAAGAAACAAAGAAAAATGATGATCTTTCTATTCCTGTTTATCCTGTTTCTTAAACCAAGTGTTGTTTGATATTGGGGAAGTAGAAAGTATGGGAGAGTATGAAAGAAGGCAATCAAGGTATAGTGAAGCACTGATGATGAACCAATATATCAATATGGAGAGAATAATATTTGTCAAGAGTTATATGGAAAGACAAGATATAAAAATTGAGGAATTTGTACCTTTCTTAGTTGACTATGATGGTCTTAAAATCAAAGAACCATTGGAGTTGATCCCCCAAGACCAAGTTAAAGATTCAAAAAGTGGAAGTCAAGTGAAAGCTTCAAAGGATGAGTGTGGTGCAAACATTGTGATGAATATGGACATCACACATATTCTTGCCATGAAAGATTTACTTTCAAACCAGTTGATGTTCAAATTCAATAATATTTGGACAAAACTTTGGCTTTTACAAGAATAAGTATGATGAATATTTTGGAAATGGCAAGAAGTTATCTGATGATGTTGTGAGCAATGTTGAAGCCAAGGGTGAGAAGAAAATTGAAACTATTGATAAGAAAGTGAAGAAAAATTTGAATCAACAAGAGAAAAAGAAGGATCCAGTGATCAAACAACCTATCAGAGTTAAACCCGATAAGGCTGCTAAAACCGTGAAATCTTTTGACCATGGAAAGTCAACAGAAAGTGAAGAGAAAGTTAAAAGAGAGGTTTTCAAGATAAATAAATCAAGAGAATTGAATGGTGATGAGAAATTTCTATTAAAGCATGGCTTTGAACCACAAGGATTTCCGTGGAAACCAAGAAATGAAATTCCTGTGACAAAAGAAACACAAAGTGACATATGAAACACTTGTAACAAGTGTGAAGAGAGAGTTTGTCATTGAGGAATGCAAGAGCATAGTTTTATATGTGGGAACATCATATGAAACTGTCTTTGACACAGATGATTCTGATGAATCATGTGAAATTGTTTATGAGGACCCCAAACCCAATGCAACATTTGTTCATGTCACTAATGATTTGCAAGCTGATCTAGCTTGTACTTCATCACTCAACTGATCATTTTTCTTTGAATTGTGGAGGAACAGTCCACACCAATCAATGATGTATGGTATATGGACAGTGGATGTTCCAGGAACATGACATGTGACAAGAGGTCACTGGTGAATTATGGGGAGAAGTTTGAAGGACCTGTTGCATTTGGAAGTGATGAGAATGGAGGGAAAATTGTGGGGAAAGGCATTCTGAAAAATGGAAAAGTCTCTTTTTACAATGTATTTTATGTGGAAGGATTACAATATAACCTTTGAGCATCTCACAAATGCTCAAAAGGTTATAAGGTTGGTTTTGTTAATTCTCACAGTTTCATCCTCAAACCTGTAATCCCTCACGATATGATTATGATGATAGCTCCTAGAAATGGGAACTTGTATGAATTGAGAATGAAAGATGCTATCTCTAGGGGTGAAACTTGTTTTGTATCTAAGGCCACAAAAAATGAAACAAAACTGTGGCACAAAAATCTTTGTCATGTTAACTTTAAGAACATAAACAAACTTATTAAAGGTGAACATGTAATTGGTTTACCAACAAGGGAGTTCAAGATAGACGACAAATTCATTTCATGTCAAAAGGGAAAGCAACACAAATCATCACATAAAGAAAACTTGTAAACTCAACTGAACAAGTACTGGAAATGCTTCACATGGATCTTTTTGGTCCTATGAGTGTTCCTCGCATAGGGAAGAAAAGATATTGCTTGGTGATCATTGATGATTATTCAAGATACACTTGGGTTTATTTTTTGAATTCCAAGGATGAAGCTGCTAAGTTGATTAAAGGATGTGTGACAAGGATTGAGAACTAACTTGATGTAAGGGTGAAGGTAATGAGAAGTGACAATGGTACTGAGTTCAAGAATGGGGCGACAGCTAAATTCTGTCTTGCAAAAGGAATTCTTCAACAATTCAGTGCACCTAGAACTCCTGAAAAAGAAAGAAGAAACAGAACACTCATTGAAGCTGCAAGAACCATGTTAGCAGATGCTTATCTGCCTATCACCTTTTGGGTAGAGGCTATCAATACTGCTTGCTATGTTTATAACAGGGTACTTCTCAAAAAAAGTCATGAAAAAACTCCCTATGGGATTTTGTTTAAAAGAAAACCCTACATCATGTTTCTCAAGCCTTTTGGATGCAAGTGCTGACTGTTGAATACCAAAGACTACTTGAACAAGTTTCAATCAAAATATTTAGATTGTTTCTTTGTTGGATACTCCACACACTCAAAAGCCTACAGAGTATATGTGAAATATCATTTGAGTGTGATTGAATATTTTGATGTTATTTTTAGTGAAAACCAATTTAACACAGTGGATGGAGCATCCTGGCTATTTGATCTTGAGAAGCTAATCAAGTCCTTCAAGATTTATCATGAAGACTTTGATTAAACCTTGTATAGAACAAGTGTCCATGAGGAAAATTCTGAAAGGAAGGTTGATTTAGACAAATTGTTGTCTAAGATTGCTGACAGAAATGCTGAATATTCTTTTGTTGAGGATACTTCTGAAATTGAACCAGAAACTGAGCAAAATGACAATCTTGAGCAACCACCTGTTCAAGAAAGTCCTGTCACGGATAATGTACAAACTGACAATCAAGATGAACAAGAGAATATTGTCAACAATGAAGAGCAAACTGATGATCAAAATAATCAAGAACAAGTTTAAAGACAACTAAATTTTGAAACCTTGTTTCAAAGTTTGAATATTGGAAATGACATTTCTTCAACATCACAACAATATGGTGATGAAGATGCACAAGTGAACAGTGAAAAATCTGATTTGGTCATTAAGGAACCTGATATCAATGATACAAATCTTGATTCAAATATGTTTCTATATCAAGTGGTGCAAACTTATTTTGTTGAAAGAAATCATCCACCTCAAAACATCATTGGAGATATTCATGAAAGAGTTATCAGAAGTGCATCTGAATATGCAAACATTTGTTTGTACTCCTGCTCCCTGTCCCAAATTGAACCCAAGAACATTGTTCAAGCACCAATGGACAATAGTTGGGTGGAAGCAATGCAAGAGGAGTTTGCTCAATTAAAAAATCTTCAAGTATGGGAACTAGTAGATAAGCCAAGAAATAAGTATGCCATTGGAACAAAGTGGGTTTTCAGAAACAAAAAGGGATGAGAGAGGCATTGTAATGAAAAATAAAGCAAGACTATGAACATATGTGTTTGGGTGTACAAATGAACAGATGTGTTTGGAGTTCGAGGAAGTTATGAAGTGAAAATTGTATGAGCTCCATGGGAGAAATGAATTTCTTTCTTGGATTGCAAGTTCATCAGAAGAAGGATGGAATTTCATTTATCAATCAAAGTATGTGCAAGATATCTTGAACAAGTTCCAATATCATGACTTGAAGACTGCTTCTACTCCAATGGACACCCATGAGAAGATGATAGTTGATGAAAAGGGGGAGCCTGTTGATGAACATGAGTACAAAGCAAATATTGGATCACTAATGTACCCGACTACTTCAAGGCAAGATATTGTGTTTGCTGTTTGTGTGTGTGAAAGATTTCAATCAAGTCCAAAAGTGTCCCACATGACTGATGTCAAGAGGATCTTTAGATATTTGAGGAAGACCTAATTTAGGGATATGGTACGTAAAGAACCATGCCTTTGATATAATTGCCTACACTGATGTGACTATGATGGCTGCAACATGAGTAGGAAGTCTACATATGGTGGATGCCAATTTCTGGGAGACAGGTTGGTGTCATGGCAATACAAGAAGCAAACTACTGTGTCACTCAACTGCTGAAGCTGAGTACATTGCTGCATCTGCCTGCTGTTCACAAGTCATTTGGATTTAGAATCAACTGCTGGACTATGGTTTGAATTACTTGAACACTCCTATTTTTATTGACAATACTGCTGCTTTGTTCATAGTTAAGAACCCAGTCCAACACTCCAAGACCAAGCACATTGAAATTAGACATCATTTCATTGGAGACTGTACTGAAAAAGGTCTAATTGAAATAAAAAGAGTTGACACTGGTGACAACTTGGTTGATCTGTTAAGCCACTAAATAGAACTAGATTTCATCTTCTTTTGAAAGCTTTAGGAATGAACAACTCTGATGAGGTCTGATTGATGATGTGTGCTTCCTGTGGTAACTGACTATCTTTAGAAAGGTCTTGTTGAGTGAGTGTTACTTGATGTGTGATTATGTGTCCATGATCAACTAAGATGTGCTTTGAATGAGCATTTGTGTGACTTAGGTTTCTATGATGCTTAGGTTGTAAATTCAGTGATTGTGTGTGATATCAGGACAAGTGTGTTTGAATGTGATTTGAATGATGAATCTGTGTGCTTATCTAATATTTCTAAATATTTGGATAATCTGATGTGATGATGTGTTTAGACATAATAGGGTTTGCATAATCAGTCTTGAAAGTACATTATGTTAAATCTGCTTGTTTTAATTCATTTTATTCATGTTATTATTGTTCTTGAATATGTTACTGGCTACTTGTGTCAAAGTGTGTCTTTGTGTTAAAATTGCATGCTTAAAGGAATAATTTACAAGAAAATTTTCACTAAACATTTTGGCAAACAGAGCAAGTTGATGGTGTTGAGATATGATAAGATTATTCTGTTCAAAGCTATGTAAAAGCTTAAAAGGATTTTAAATGAAAATTGATCCAACCTTTTGGGAAATGATAGTAGATTGATTATTTATGTTAATCATATGGATTTAATAGGCTAAAAAGACTATTAGTGCAGTCACTAATATGAATGGTTGCTTTCCATGATGTGTAAAAACTGTGGTGATATAAACATAATGAAAATGCTAAGCTTAATGTGGAGATACATTGTTGAATATGCATGTTTCATGATAAATCTCTCCGAATGATAGGCAGAAAAGTTATTTTCCAATCATACACAAGCCTGTTGGTATTTGGTCACCAAATGTAACATCTTACACATATGACAAAGAACAAATGTAAGAAAAATTTTATTACCAACCAAAAGTTGAAATGTTCACAAATTTTGAAAGAAAATGCAAACATGAGGGTTAACTATAGAACTACAGAGGTGGGGCATCACTATAAGTCCTAAACACCATGAATGGATGGCTAGTAAGTCCGTGTTGCGTGACATGTAAGTCTAACGTTCAACCTCAAGATGTTTGAAAGATTTGAAAAGAAGAATCCATTAGAATTTTATATGTTCTGTCATAAAAATATTGTGACCAAATATCAGGGGGTTGAAGTCAATTTGGGGTGATATGGGGAAAACCAAATAAGCTTTGAGAAGAGATATGCGACATCAGAGTACAATAAGTGTTATCCATTTTGTATTATGCAAACTAATTGAACCTTAAGCATATCACCAATATGTAATGAAATTTATGCTAAGTGTAGACCTGCTATTAACCTGCCTGATCTGTCATAATAATGTTGAGAATGAAGTATTGAGAGGTGACTTAATCAATATGATCCCATGTTGAGATCTTTTCAGAAAAAGAGTTGGAAAGAAATAACTGAAATTTGATCTCTTTATGCACCATTTGCTCTTAAACTTTGAACTTTTATGATAAAACTGTTTGAAATATGGTTTAAGTTAAAAAGTGTTGCATTTTTACCTTGAATATGTTATACCGAGTAAGCTTTGATGTTTTGAACTTTCTAGAAAACTTAGATATTTTTATTGGATATTTAACTCATTCGAGCAAACTTGATGCTTATCTGTACTTAAAAGAATTATTCATGTATTATCGAGTATACTTTGATGATTTGTGTCACACCCCGACCAAAGGCGGCGGAACATGCCGGGGTGCAACCAATTGCCCAAATACACAGGACACTATTTAAAGTGAAAATAAATAATCAACTCATTTATTTCATAAATCAATAATCAACACCTCTCGTTCATATAAACAAATAGCAATCATGTTGTTCGTTTTTACTAATACCCTAATAGTCTTGGTAACGTTTTCCGTCAAGCATTCGAGTCAACAAAAGTCAAACATGTAACATTTCATAAAATAAAGTTTGTCAACACAAAGGTTGGTGAGCCATTCGTAAGATTGAACATATAAATATATAGTAATAAAAAGGCACAATACTTGTATACAAAACAATAAATAAAAGCAACAACTTGGATAAATTGACAATCGCTAATAGAATTACGTTAGCGCCACCTAGCTACAAGGGGTTGCCAAGTAGTCTAGGATTTTATAGTTATCGTTAATTGCATTACGTTAACGACATCTTGCTACAAGGGGATGCCAAGTAGTCTAGGATTTATAGTTCCACAATCCAAAAGCGATAAACACATAGACAAATAAGCATAGAACACCAAATCGAGCAATTATTCAAGTAAAGTATACAATCACGTTTGTGGGTTTAAAGATTAAAATAAATAAAGCATTTAGTTTGATAGGTATGAAGTATGAAATGTCACCCCAAAACGAAAGATGGAAAAAGGGGTATGAAAGTACTCACCTCGATTGATGAACCGAGAAATAAATAGATAAATAAATGAAGCTCGAACGGTAAACGAAAAGATCCGACCTGAAACGATAAACACCATAGCTAGAATAAATAATGTAATATATATTAATGAACTTGAAACCATAATGAAACTATATTGGAAACATTGAACGAGGATGTTCAGTTGTAAATCGGATTACAAGTTAATTTGTTAATGATTAGGGACTCGTACTTAATTGATAATTTAAAATAAAATATTATTATTTTATTGGACTTTTTAAATAACTAAACCAATATTAAATAGAAACAAGACGGCCTTAATTTAAGAGTTCAGTTTTATAAAAATGAATAGGTAATAAAGTTTAAAATAATATTATTAATGATAAGATAGTAATGATAATAATAATTCTAAAAAGATATGTTATATATGTATATATACATATATATATATAGATATATAAGATAATTATATTAACAATAACTATTTCCAATAATACTAATATAGTATGATAATTAGCAATAATTATTATTAATAATACTAATATTAATATTTATAGAATAGAAATCTTGTATTAATTATAATGTTGTTGATAAAAATGGTAGTAATAATAAATAATATTGATAGTAGTGACGATACCATACTCGATGTTGGCTAGATTTGTAGACGAGTTCACAAATTAAATATAATAATATAATTGCTAATAATTATGAATAAAAATATGATTTTACTAAATGATAATAATATGATCTTTATTAATAATAATAACGACTTTAATATTTATAATAATAACGATAAAAATAATAATATTATTAATGGATACATATAATAGTAAGTTTAACATTCTAATAATAATTTTTGTGTAATAATATTAGTACCAATAGTAATCGAGATTTGTTATGTATAAAAATAATATTAACACCGGTCTAGTATTAGACTCGAACTCGTGACCTCTAGTTCAACAACTAACGTACAAATCAAACGAACCATGTAAACCAATGTTAATTAAACCCATACAAAAAAATTCATATATCCATTACCCGACTTTTCATATTTTCTACAAATCAAACCAATCTATACACACCCAACTCGTTTTCAAAGTATCAACCAAAAATATGACCGATACTAGCAATTTAAATCTGAAATTCGATATTGTAACATCCCGAAATTTCCAAAATAATATTAATTATATTATTTTATAATGGAGGGCAAGTTTACTCGGGTTAGCGGGAAATAATTAAATAGAGAAGGAGTTGGTATGGGTCAGGCTAGTGTTGGGTAATGGATATGGGTTATGGACTTGGGCTATGAAAGAAGGAGGGAAGGACCATGGGCCTAAGCCCATGATCCATAATTAAATAAAAGCCTTAATTACCCAATTATCATTCATTTCTCATACTCCATACACCACCCAAAACACACACTTAGCTCTCTCTCATCCTACTCTCTCTCTCTCTAAGCCGAAACCAAGAAGAAGAAGAAGAAGGAGGACCGATTTCCTACCCGAGGTAATGATAGTATGTTGTTGTAGAGGTCTAAACCGTTAGATCTAGTTGCGAAACAACGAGCCGACACCGTTAAACCGTTGAAGTCATGAGATCCGGGTGGAATCGGGTATAAACCGAACCTAAGATGAGCTTAGGGATCACCCTAGCTCAGATCTGGATCGAACGGGACGAAAAACGGTGAAAACGGTGGCCAAACGAGTGAGATCTCGCTTTTCCGGCGAGATTCACGTTTCTCCGGCAACGGCGGCGCCGGTGTTGGCTGGTACGAGGATAGGCAAATGTCAGAGATTGTTCTGACATTCTCTGACCTAAACCTAATTCGTTAGCGGAATGGAGACGAACTAGCCTTAGTTCGTTAGGGGAAGATAACGAATTAGCCTTAATTCGTTATGTCCATTAATTACCAGCCAGGGGCTCTGCCCCTTGGACCCTGCTAGGGGCTGCCGCCCCTAGACCCCGCTGCCAGGGGAGCTGCCCCTGGACCCCCGTTCATTGAGGGTTGTAAATAGACTAGAAACGTGATATGTAGTAATAGTTAATTGATGTGTGTAATTGTTATACAGTTAGTCGCACACAGCTAAGGAATGAGTAACTGTTAACTGAGTTCAGGTGAGTTTCTAGCCCCATGTCCTTGTTATATTTTCGGGGCTGTGTGCATACTCGATGTGAAGTGTGAATACACTTACCTTAAGTGGTAAGTTTATGCTATAGAAGTCATACGAGGTAGTTATTATATAATGCTTGTCGGTGCATGAACGATCTTCGGATATTGCACGTATCGCCAATGATAGTGATTTACAAGAGGTTGTTAGTGTGTATGAATGCTATGATGTGACTTGTTTATTATGTAAATGATGTAATGATATGAAGTGTGTTGTAGACAAGTAGAGGTAGAGTGTGTTAGAAGTGGCAAGAGTCTAGTAATAGTGTTAGTGGCATGACGGTAGTACGTGGTAGGGTAAGCCTATACGTGACTTCGTTATTAAAGTGGCAAAGTGGCGTAACGTTATACGTTATTAAAGTGGCAAAGTGGCATAACGTTATACGTTATTAAAGTGGCAAAGTGGCATAACGTCATTCGTTATTAAAGTGGTTAAGCGGTAGGGATAAATAAGAGGTTAAGTGGTAAGGTGAGCAGGTCAGATAGTGGACTACGTGTCTTCGGATACGTATATAATGCATGTAGTGGTTGTATGATAAGTTGCTTGATTAACTAGAACTCACTCAGTGTAGCTGACTTTTAGTATGCACGCAGGTGAGCTGATTATAGACTTAGCATGAGGATGACATATGGCATGGATTGAACGGCTGGCATCTGAAGATTGAAGTAAAGATGTTTTAAATATAATGTTTTGTGTTATGGTATCAAAGAAAAGATTTAATGTTTTGTAACGAATGGTTGATGTTTTATATTCCGCGAAAAGTTTTAATTAACTCTGATTTTTAAGAATTGTGTTTATGAGTAAATCCGACACTAAAGTAGGGCAACCGGGAACGGGGCCTTACAGATATATGAAAATTAATAACACCAAAACTCAAATTAGTTTACCTTTTAGATGTATATGAGGTCGTGGCTCCACACCGGGTAAAACCCGAGCCGAAGTCGCCGAAGAGTGATAACAACTGCCGGAGAGGGAGAGAGAAAGAGACAGATAGAGATACACGGCGAGAGGGAGAAAGAGAGTTAGAGAGAGATAGCGATGGAGAGATGAGAGACGTCGAGAAGAGAGAGAGAGCCGAAGAGAGAGAGAAGCGGCGCGAGAGAGAAAATGCAGAGAGAGAGAGAGAGACGAGAGACAGAGAGATGGTCTGTCGGGAGTGCGCGAGGGGTGGTGTTCGGTGGTAGTGCCGGAGAAAAAAGGGATGTAGGTGGTGTTTGCCGGAGGTCGGGCTTGCCGGAACCTATTCCGGTCGCCGGAAACGGCACCGGAAAATCGAGAGAGAAAGAGTGGAGGCGGCTGTGTATATATGTTTAGGTTTAGGGTTTTTTTTGTTTTATATACATATTACATATTTACAAAAACACCCCCTTAAGTTTCATCAAAGTTTACATACTAGTTTAACGGTTCTCAAAAGCTTATAACGAGTTTACGAAAATTAGTTTGGACCCTTATGTTTTTCTTAACAACGCTATAATATGATAACCACCGATTTATTTAAGATCGAGGTTTTTAATAGTATTATATAGTAAATAAATAAGGTTCTAAAAACAAATTGAGTCGGGTTTGCAATATGAAAGTTTACAAAACGAAAACAAATCGAGGCTCGAATTTAACGAATGTCACAGTATCACCAACTTTTTGAAAATTTCGTCCCGAAATTAAAATAAACTTAAAGAAAAAAGTAATTACTAACGAACATCGCTCTAGATAAAACAATTGCATTATTATTATTTTTTTTTTTGCAAAGAATAACGTCAAATCCTTGCATGACTCGAAAAAACACTACAAATGAGAAACATAATAAAGGCACTTATATATAGGATATACCGGCGGCGTATCCACCATGCCCATATCATGATTTCGCATCTTTATCGTTTTTCTACCATCATCCTCGGGTCTGAGTTATCGCACACAACCGTACTTACCATGACTTCCATACAGGGATTTCGATAATTAAGTGTGCACCCATAATTATTTTGATCGTCGTATGGTCCACATGGTTCGTTCCATTGCGTGGTTTAAGAGACATATTTATTTTGAAATCCTTAACTATTAAATCTGTAAATAAAGTTATTGAACTTTACCAATATTGGTAAAACAGAACTAGCGGTTGAAAATTTCGGGATTGACTTTTTAATGAGTAGGAAAAAAATGGGGTACATAATTGAAGCAACAAAATCCGGCGGTATAAATCGAGGTGATAATAACAATTCGGTTGAAATAAGTAAAGACGATCGATTAAGTAATTAAAAAAATTATTTTAAGGTAAACAATAAGAAATAAGATTCGAAGTCAAAAGTCATCAAGATAGTTACCAAAGTCTATAAATCAAGGCACAAAATAACACCGATAGATGAAATCCGATAAGTGAAGAATTAGAAGTCCAATAAATGAACCCATAAAGTTGAGGTAAACAATGATACAATTAATACTAACGTCATACGATGTGTTTCACACGTGAACAAACTTGAGGTTATAGAAATTGAGAATTCGATTGCGTGAAATCACGAGAATGAGGTTAGTTTCTTTGGGGTGACGCATACGTGCATCAATATAAATAAAATAGCATCTAGTTAACAACCAAAACCATCGATGAAATGTGATAAAACATGAATACGACCACTATTTTGAAACCATTTATATAATCGTCATTATAATAACGGTTTCTAATAGCGCCAAAACTTGTAGACAGCCACACATAGGCCGTTAATAGATTAGATAAAATGATATAGAATAACGTATAGAATCGCGTTTACACAAATGCACAAATATAAATAACATAATCATGAAAATATCGTTTAAAAGATAAACGAGTTTTTTTTTGGCGAGGTTAAGGTTTTGAAAGTATTATACAAATTGTTATTGAATAGTTTGCATTCGGTCCCGAAAATCAAAACACAACAATGAAATCCTACGTGTATAAAATTGTCATCAAAACATCTCATCCAATGAAAAAAAATCGCAATAATTGTGCGACTCGAATTAATGACTAGATATGTAAATCGTGTTTTATACGGTCATTGAAAATATAAAAATAACATCAAAAATGAAATCTCAAGTAAAGTCGTTTTATTGTTTCCAAGAAGTGTACATAATAACAAGCACCGCGGTAACGCATTGCTAGGGAAAATATTTAAATCATTATTGAATGTAAATCTTGTAACCAAATTTGATAAAGGAGTTTGTTTACATAAAGTTATTGTGATGAAAAAAAAATATTTATAAAATTATGCTTGCGATAATAAGAAGTAATAGTTTGCGTAAATCGTTACTGAGCAAAAATTTGTGTAACAATATAAAATGTTTATAAACGCGTCCCGAAAGATTTGCAAAGCCATGGTCATTGAGTTTATGCAATATGGTGGAAATCGAAATTTATTACTTAATAAAACCCGCATTCAACATTCAAAATGAAACCTCGCATTTATAAAGTCTTTATGAGATTTATCACCTTAGGTGACAAAATTTAAAATCTTGAAATCACTCATATAATCGTTTAATAACCTTTGAAAGCGAATCCTCATAATCAAATATTTTTTTTGTCATGACAGTACTATATATATATATATACATATATATTTAGAGTTTATAATTTAAAAGTGATTATTTGAACACCTAAGGTTGTTATAAGTACACTAGTTGTATATAGGTATACATACATACATATATATATATATATATATATATATATATATATATATATATATATATATATATAAATTCAAGGGTAAAGCGAAGCTTGCGTGTGTATGGTGAGGTTTTAGGCTTCGGATGGTGAATGGTTTGGAAATTTAGTAGTAAGTGAGAGTGTTTAGGTCGGCTTGAGTAGTTGAGTTTTCTTGAGTTGGATTTATGAGGTTTGTTGAGTTTAGGTCGTTTGAGTGGTTTAGGCTTGGATGCTTGTGTGAGTAGTGGTTGGGCTAATAGGTGAAGTTTGGCTTATTTGAGCTCGGGTAAATTGATGGGTTGGATAACTTGATTTTGGCTAGTTTGGGTTGAGATTCGGTATATACATGTATTTAGTAAAGAATGTTTGGGTTACTATTTTGATATCAAACTCTATGGTTGGATGGAAATGATGTGGCGATATGATTTGTGACTCGACATAGTATGGGTCGAAGGATTTTAAGTCATAGTTGAGTAAGCTTTGGTTTGTATATGTTTAAGCATTTGTGAGTGTGTTTGTCGGTGTCTTTGAAGTACTAGGATAGTGAGTTTGATAGGTTTTTGTGGCGTGGGAGTGTCGGTATTAAAGGATTTTTGTTGGGTTAATGTTGTACATCTTGGATTTTGCATGAGGTTTGGGTTGGTGAGGGTATGGTGTTGATGTGTTAGGTTTCGTTCATATTGAGGAAATATTTAATTGCGCGGGAAATTTTTGAAGTGTAAGGATGGTTTGATTTAGAATGGTAGTATGAGATGAGATACGGGTGTTTGGAAGCTCGTGGTTGCGTATAGGGAGATTTTTTGACAAGTAATAAGTATTAATTTTGAAAATATCATATCTTATAAATGATGTTTAAAGCATCCATGAAGATTTTGATAATAAAAAAAAATTACAAGTTAATATATGTATAAATATATATTATATAAATAGAATTTTTTGAGATCCGAGCGTGTGAATCACACAACAATTTTTTTTATAAAGATTACAATAAAATTTTTTTTTTTGCTTATGAGGAAATTTAAAATACATAAATTGAATGTCGAAATTTGTTATGAGGTCTCAGTATTAAATGATGAATGTTGTTTTTGGGAATCCAAAGTTGCGAAATGATTTTTTTTTACTAAGTTCATTATTTAATATCGTGTAACGAAATACCATTGTAAGTTAAATGACCGGCATTGTAAATCGGGAATTCACAAGTAAAAGATTTTTGGTCTTTGAAGTAAAATTCCTATGAAGTTTTGCATGAGAGGTTCAAGAAGATTACAAGTTATAAGTTTGTAACTTTCTTGAAAGAACATGACAAAACTATCATAAGAATTTTTAAAACGCGGAAAATCGTATGATGTAAATTCTTTTAACTGCGAAAATTTATAATGAACTGCATGATGAAAGTTGTCATGGAAATAAATTTGGGTAGTGAAAATTTTACCACGTGTATTATATAATATAGTATAATTAAAATGTCGTGCGATGTTTAAATAATTAAAATTTTGAAGTGATCGTCCAAAATAAACGGAACATTTATAAAAATAAAATTTTTATAAAATTTTCATGCAAGGACTTTAAAAACAATTTAAATTATATACGATAGAAAATTTACTTGAAAAGTTGAGGTGAAATTAATCATAAAACCTTCTTAATATGATAAAATTTATATAATAAGATCCTTGTATGTAAATAGACTTAATAAAAAATAAGTGGCATATTAAAATTATTACGAACAGATCGAACCAGCTATATATATACATACATATATTTTTAACTTATATCAAAGATATCATAATGAACGAAACTTGTAATAAAATCATTGTGAAATCAAAATGGAAAAATTGGTGTAAAATTTTATCATATAAAATCGAGATATAAAAGAATTATTAACAATAAAAAAAAAATTATAACATTTATAAATGAAGGCTTGTGATAATGATTTATAACAAAATAAAGGGAAAATGGTTTAAATTCTCGAAATGTAATAATAATGTTTTAAGATTTAAAGGCGGAAAAATCGTGCATGAACCACCATGACTTGATATTCCGACACTAAAAACCTTTATTACAAAAATACCATGTTGGAATCTAAATGTGTTCACGTACCACCGCGTCTTTTTCATGTCTTCGACTCAAATAACGATTGTAGAAAAAATAATAAATCAGAATACAACTTCATGTCAAAACACTAGTCCACGAAATCACCGTAGTTCTATTTTTTTGACACCGAAAATTAGGATGGCGAGCGGAACGCTCGCATTCGACTACTTAAAGTGGTCATCTCATATGAGACAATCTTTAAGGATATTTGAAACAACGGGATCCAAGTTAAGCTCGTGATCCATAAAACATAATAAAAACTAATGTTTTTGCGTTTTAAGGTAATGATACCTTGGAGTACTATGAAAGTGTGTGTATGCGTATATTTATGATTTGATAAAATAAATAAGTATATAAATAAACAAGTGTATTGAAAAATCAAGTAGGGTATACACGTATAGGCAACACAAATAAGGACCCTAAAGTAAAGACTATATTAGGTCGTTACATCTAACCACCTATCCTATAGTCTTGTGGCTTTGATACCAATCTGTCACACCCCGACCAAAGGCGGCGGAACATGTCGGGGTGCAACCGATTGCCCAAATACACAAGTCACTATTTAAAGTGACAATATATAATCAACTCATTTATTTCATAAATCAATAATCAACACCTCTCGTTCATATAAACAAATATCAATCATATTGTTCGTTTTTACTAATACCCTAGTAGTCTTGGTAACATTTTCCGTCAAGCACTCGAGTAAACAAAAGTCATACCTGTAACATTTCATAAAATAAAGTTTGTCAACACAAAGGTTGGTGAGCAATTCATAAGATTGAACATATAAATATATAGTAATAAAAAGCCACAAAACTTGTATACAAAACAATAAATAAAAGCAACAACTTGGATAAATTGACAATCGCTAATAGAATTACGTTAGCGCCACCTAGCTACAAGGGGTTTCCAAGTAGTCTAGGATTTTATAGTTATCGTTAATTGCATTACGTTAACGACATCTTGCTACAAGGGGATGCCAAGTAGTCTAGGATTTATAGTTCCACAATCCAAAAGCGATAAACACATAGACAAATAAGCATAGAACACCAAATCGAGCAATTATTTAAGTAAAGTATACAATCACGTTTGTGGGTTTAAAGATTCAAATAAATAAAGCATTTAGTTTGATAGGTATGAAATGTCACCCCAGAACGAAAGATGGAAAAATGGGTATGAAAGTACTCACCTCGATTGATGAACAGAGAAATAAATAGATAAATAAATGAAGCTCGAACGGTAAACGAATAGATCCGACTTGAAACGATAAACACCTTAGCTAGAATAAATAATGTAATATATATTAATGAACTTAAAACAATAATGAAACTATATTGGAAACATTGAACGAGGAGGTTCGGTTGTAAATCGGATTACCGGTTAATTTGTTAATGATTAGGGACTCGTACTTAATTGATAATTTAACATAAAATATTATTATTTTATTGGACTTTTTAAATAACTAAACCAAAATTAAATAGAAACAAGGCGTGCTTAATTTAAGAGTTCGGTTTTATAAAAATAAATAGGAAATAAAGTTTATAATAATATTATTAATGATAAGATAGTAATGATAATAATAATTCTAAAAAGATATGTTATATATGTATATATACATATATATATATATAGATATATAAGATAATAATAATAACAATAACTATTTCCAATAATACTAATATAGTATGATAATTAGCAATAATTATTATTAATAATACTAATATTAATATTTATAGAATAGAAATCTTGTATTAATTATAATGTTGTTGATAAAAATGATAGTAATAATAAATAATATTGATATAATATTGATAGTAATGACGATACCATACTCGATGTTGGCTCGATTTGTAGACGAGTTCACAAATTAAATATAATAATATTATTGCTAACAATTATGAATAAAAATATGATTTTACTAAATGATAGTAATATGATCTTTATTTATAATAATAGCGACTTTAATATTTATAATAATAACGATAAAAATAATAATATTATTAATGGATACATATAATAGTAAGTTTAACATACTAATAATAATTTTTGTGTAATAATATTAGTACCAATAGTAATCGAAATTTGTTATGTACAAAAATAATATTATCACTGGTCTAGTATGAGACTCGAACCCGTGACCTCTAGTTCAACAACTAACGTACAAATCAAACGAAAAATGTGAACCAATGTTAATTAAACCCATACAAAAAAATTCATATATCCATTACCCGGCTCTTCATCTTTTCTCCAAATCAAACTAATCTATACACACTCAACTCGTTTTCAAAGTATCAACCAAAAATATGACCGATACTAGCAATTTAAATCTGAAATTCGATATATGAAAATTAATAACACCAAAACCCAAATTAGTTTACCTTTTAGATGTATATGAGGTCGTGGCTCCACACCGGGTAAAACCCGAGCCGAAGTCGCCGGAGAGTGATAACAACTGCCGGAGAGGGAGAGAGAAAGAGACAGATAGAGATACACGGCGAGAGGGAGAACGAGAGTTAGAGAGATATAGCGACGGAGAGAGGAGAGATGGCGAGAAGAGAGAGAGAGAGCCGAAGAGAGAGAAAAGCGGCGCGAGAGAGAGAATGCAGAGAGAGAGAGACGAGAGACAAAGAGATAGAGTGAGCCGAGAGAGAGAAACCGACGAGGGCCGGTTTTCCGATGAGGCGACGGCGGCCGAAGTCGCCGGAAAAACGTGACAGAGGGGAAAGGGCTGCCGGGAGTGCGCGAGGGGTGGTGTTCGGTGGTAGTGTCGGAGAAAAAGAGATGTAAGTGGTGTTTTCCGGAGGTCGGGTTTGCCGGAACCGATTCCGGTCGCCGGAAACGGCGCCGGAAAATCGAGAGAGAAAGAGTGGAGGCGGCTGTGTATATATGTTTAGGTTTAGGGTTTTTTTGTTTTATATACATATTACATATTTACAAAAAAAACCCCTTAAGTTTCATCAAAGTTTACATACTAGTTTAAAGGTTCTCAAAAGCTTATAACGAGTTTATGAAAATTAGTTTGGACCCTTTATGTTTTTCTTAACAACACTATAATATGACAACCACCGATTAATTTAAGATCGAGGTTTTTAATAGTATTATATAATAATTAAATAAGGTTCTAAAAACAAATTGAGTCGGGTTTGCAATATCAAAGTTTACAAAACGAAAACAAATCGAGGCTCGAATTTGACGAATGTCACAATTTGATACTTTCGAGTAAACTTTGATGTTTAGAAAGGTGTTTTTATCAAGCACACTTGATGATGATGTGATACATGTATGAATATGCTTTACATATATGTTTCGATTAAACTTGGGTGTTTTAGTTGAAATTTGTATTTTTCTAGCATACTTCATAGTTTTAGAGTTATTTTCGGAAATTACAAGGGTTTTCAAGTAAACTTTATTTACCGAGCAAACTTCATGTTTAGAGCACACTTGTCAATTGGTAAAACATTCCAAGTGTTCTCCAAGCATACTTGTTAATTTCAGAAAATCTTAAGAAAACTTTACTTTTTGGGTACACTTTGTGCTTAGAGCACACTTGTATATCAAAGGATAACAAGTACTCTTTAGCACACTTTTCACTCTTGAAGTATTTTTGAGTATACATTGCTTTAAGGTACACTTGAATGAATATTTGTTAACTTTTGATTTTATAAGTATAAACGAGTAAGGTTTGTGAAATGAAGATATTCGAGTAAGGTTGACAATTAGAAATTTCTCTAAGTTATTATTTTGGATTCTTTATTGATTCCGAGTAATGTTGCCTATTTGATAATATACACTTGATTATTTACCTTGTGATTTATTTCTCGAGCAATCTTGTATAATCGAGTAAGCTTCCTTCATATTATCCACTTAGTTTTATTGTTAATTACTTTAAAATATGTGAACAAACTCTGAGACGAGCAAGCTTTGGAAATGTACTTTAACGAGTAAGCTTTATGCTAGAATATTTAAAAATTATATTTTTGGCACTTTTCTTAAGCAAAACGACAAAATACATTTAAAACCCACTTTCAAAAGTGTACAACACACACTATATAAGGGGAACTTAGAAATTTTACATTTCACTTTTCTCCCACCTTCCACTTTGCATTATTTCCAGTTCGCTCGTTACCCAGAATCCCAATCGTTTATTCATAATCCTAACCTAAAATTGTCAGCTTACTAAATTCGACTCGATAAGCTTCAATTGATAGTTTTCCGACACTCATTGTATGGATTTAGGGATTTAATTTCATCATTACTAACATCTCTGTTTTCTATGTAGGTTATCAATTTGTCGAAGAACAGGTTCTTAAAGAAAATCTTTTATTCATTCTTCAAATTATGACTTATTACATGTCATAGTTGTGAACTTTATGACTAATCTTCACTTTGAATGTGTTTTTGTTTTTATTTCTCCAGATATGGAGTACCCATTCGAGAAGGAACATAATATGTGTGCTCTACTCCAAGTCACGGATGATAACAAACCGGTTGAACTGATGATACGTTGGATATAGCGGTCAAATATGCGATTCTCACTAACAGAGAGCCCAATTATTTACAAAAGTCATCAATTAGATTTATAGAAATCTGCTGAACTGATTGATGATGAACTTGGTAGGCACATGAGGCTACCATAGTGAGGCAGGATGTGATCATTACAAAGCAACTGATCAGAGCCAGCTTACATTTGAATGATGCCGTAGACACCCCTATTCACTTTTCCAACAACCGGCTGATGAGAAAATTTCAGGAAAGAATGGGCTATCAATGAGATTTCCTTGAGGGACAGTTCAAAAAGTGCATGTTTCCAAATATGTATAAATTTTTAATCCACCATATTATATAGGGTTTTACACCCAGGAGGGGTTCGTAGCCTGATGAGCAGGGACATTGCAAATGCCACGGTAGCTATTATTTACGACCAACAGTTAATTTTTCAAGATTGATTTTTGAAGGTTTGGTTTCCAATTTGAGAAAGGATGAGAAGGATAGATTTTTTGTTTATCCAAGATTCTTGCAGATTTTCAACAGGGTGATCCCTGAGTTACCAACCTTGGGAACAACACATGCATTACAAGATCCTAATGTTTATATAAGGATAGCAAGGTTGGTAGACACTAGTAATTTTAATCAGGAAATTGAATTTGATGTACTTCTGTGGCTGATAAACCTTGATTTGGAGATAATGGCCGTTCCAGAATCACATAGGGTGACTTCTGAGGATAAAGAGAGTGAGGGTGAAGATGAGTCAGATTCTGATAATGATTCTGATGGTAGAGGTGATGGTGATGATAATGATAATAATGATGATGGAGTAGGTGATCATGTGGAAGAAAATATTGAAGAAAATGTGCCTGAGGCTCAGGGGGAGAATCTAAACCAATCCATTTCTACACCACCTATCTCACCTCAAAACCAACCCTTGAAGCAAGATCTATCACCACCCCAACATCAAGACCATGACCCATATATCCCATCCCCACCAACCTCATCAATCCTTACCCAAACACAGAACCCAACTGATAACCAATCTCAAAAATTGAACCACACCCAAACACCAGCCCATACCCTAACCCAAACCCAAACACAAACCCAAAGCCAAACATAAACCCAAATCCAAACCGAAACCCAAGACCGGCCTGTACATGAACCATACATTCCTAAATTTGTACCAGCCCACCTTATAAACCAGCCTAAAACACCATTCCAATCCCCAACCCAATCACAAACTTCTGACCAACCAAATATTCCAACCTTCGAAATCCTTCACACACACACACATCTACCATTAGAACTCTAAACCCATTACCCTCAACAAGTACAAACTTTCTTGAAAGCCCACCCCATGAACCCATCCAACCCCAAACTAATATTCCTGACCCGTTCCCAACTTCACCTATCAGTTCCCCTTCCCCTAATGCCCATTTAAGATTGTTTGACATGCATTTGAATGTGTTATTTGAGAATGTTGATCTAAAACGGGAAAATGAGGAGCTGGGGAAAAGAAATGCTGAATTAGAATCATTGTTGGCACATGCACAATAAAGGATTCAATCCCCGGACACTGAGGTTGAGAATACCTCAGCTGTACCAAAACAGGGGGAGAATCCACCTGTGGTCAATATGATGGATGTTGATGTATTGAAATATTTATGTGATGCTTATGATAGTGATTTGGAGGAGGAGGATGAGACAAAGAATGATGATGGAGGGTACGAAGCTGATGTGTCTGAGGAAGTGTTTCAAGATTATGATATAAATGATGTGGTGGTAGAGAAGGATGTGAGAGATGGGATTGAGAAGGAGGTTGAAAATGAAGTTAATGAAGCTTAAAGAGAAGATAATGTTGTGATGAATGAGGCAATTGTAACTGAAGTTGTGTTGATTGAGGTAATTGTAACTGAGGCTGTGATGACAAAACCCCAAATAAATGCAATTATTGAAGAAAGGAGTGGAGCTGAGGAACTTGTAATCTCAGGAAAAACTATTTTGATACTGGTGAAAATGATGATGATGTAACTTCTGAGCTCAAAAAGGTGGATGAGGAGCTAGAAGACTTTTTTGCTGAAATAGACAACTTTCCCAATGAACCAACTGTGGTGAGGGAAGAAGTAGGATGAAAGGCAAATCTGTTGCAGAAACTGAAGAACAACTACATCCTTTGGAATCAAACAAAGTCAAATCTAGTGATGAGGTGTTAATGCTAGATGAAGGTGCTGAAAAGGCTTTAAGGAGACATGATGAAATTGTAGGAAAATGGATTAAAAGGGAAATGATCTCAAGATTTTTGATTGATAAAGAAATTGAAAATCATAGGATTTTGCTAGAAGATGCTGAATTGAAAAAGAACCTGTATGAAGGACAGGTGGAGTTAGATCAAGAGGTGATTGAAGGATTGATAAGACTTCAACAAACTGAAGAAGCTGATATGTGACATTCGTCAATTTCGGGTCTCGATTCGTATTTGTTTTGTAAACTTTTTATTATGTAAAACGACCCGTTTTGTAAACCGAAGCTTATGATATAATCAAAATGATGGATTTTATGTTACAATATTGTTTCACACTTGTTGGGTCTTGAAAACACCATTTTCGGCCCCTAAAATGGCCTTAAAACGCTTAAAAACAACTCCGGGGGCCATAACTGACAATTTTGAAAGTTCGGAATTTCCACTAGGTGACTTCAGCGCCGCGCTAAGGTCAAAGGGCAGAGACCTTAGCGCCGCGCTAAAGGCAGTCTGCACCAGGACTCGTTTTTGTTAGTTTCTAATCAAACATGTGACTTAAACCATCCCATTTTCATGCAAAACCCTTTATGCTTGACCATTTCAACTTACCCTATATATACACCACCCTTACCCTTCATTTTCCCCTGCTATAACTCCAAATTCTCTCTCAAATTCAAAGATCTTAAGGTTGTTTTCTTAGTGTTCTTGAAGGTTTGACTTCCAAAAGTCAAACTGAGTTTAATCTTTCATTCTAATTAACTTATGTAGTCTTACTAACACTTGTTTATGGTTGTACAACATATATAGAATATACACCCCTTGTTAACTTTGGTAGTTACTTCTCCGGTTCCTATAGGTGAGGTTTCGGACATTGTAAGGCAAGGATTCATAGAGGACTTACGTGGTCCTTGTTATATATTTTCTGCATCTAACAATCTAACATTATTATTGCTTACTAACCATGCTTAACTTCTGCTCATTTTAGTTTACTTACAAGTTCCATGGTTATGGGTTGAGGGTCTATGCTTCGGTTTAACCGTAAATAGTTCAAAACCGTAAAACAAACTTTTGCTTACTAGTTTTGTTAAAATAGTTATTTAAATATGTTTAATGTTAGATTTGAGTTTCTAAAATCATTTTTACAAGTTCTTTGATATTGGGCATGTGGAAACCATCTATGAACTTATTGGGAGATGGAAACCAAATCAAAACCGAACTCTTGTTTAAAGATTTTATTGTTAACTTTTTGATTGTAAAACTTAAGTTTCTTCAATTACAAATTATTATACAAGTTCTTGGATATTTGGGCATGTGGAAACCATCAATGAACTATTTGTGAGATGGAAACCGAACCAAACCGAACTAAGCCGACTTTTACTTGCTTAAGACACACAAGTGTGTTTTTAGCTACCAGGACTTGTATATTTCTATAAAAATAGTTTGCAAACTGATATTAGTTATTTTCTTAAGTACTTGGAAATGTTGGATCCAACTTGATCTCATAACAAAGTTTGGACCGACAAAACTTAACACTCGCTTAACGTACGTTGTTAGTTCTAAAACAATAGATCTACATACTTGGTTAAGTCTTACTTAATTTTTATGGGTTATCTCATAACATTTAATATTTTAGAAAGTTGACTTTGGGTTTGACCAATTGTCAAGACCGGAACCAACAACCCGAACACTCGTTAAAACCCGTTTTAGTATCTTTAATCCCAAGGGACTTGCATTCTTGCATTTTACCCACCTTATTACTTAACATAGGTTGAGTAAATATTAAGGTTAGATACTTTAACCTAGTTTCGAGCAAACTCATATTTTTAAAGGGTTATTAATATAAGTTCTTAAATAGTTACATTTAAAACCTTGAACTTTATATTGTTTACTTTTCGCAACAATTATTTTATTTAAATATCTTCAAGACAACCTTTCTAAATCCAAGACTTTCTTTTATTTAGTCTTCATACGTTAAACTTGTCGTTCCGGAAAATCTCCAAATTATCATCTTTCAAGTTTATTACTTGAACGTGAGTACTTTCATACTCCGTTTTCTATCTTTTATTTTGGGGGTGACATTTCATCTTATCTAAACTAAATGTTTTATACTCAGGTCTTAAACCACAAACGTTATTGTATACTTTACTTAAATACTTACTCGATTTGGTATTCGATGATTATATATATGCCTATGTGTTGATTGCTTTTGGTTGGTTGATCTATAAATCCTAGACTACTTGGCATCCCCATGTAGCAACGTGTCGTTAACGTAATGCAATTAACGATAACTATAAAATCCTAGACTATTTGGCATCCCCTTATAGCTAGGCGTTGCTAACGTAATTCTATTAGCGAATTTATCCAAATTATTGCTTTTATTTATTGTTTCGTATAAGAGTTTTGTGGCTCTTTCTTACTATATATCTATATGCTCAAACTTATGAATTTCTCACCAACCTTTGTGTTGATAAACTTTATTTTATGAAATATTACAGGTTTGCATCTAGGTTGATTATGGAGCTTGTGGAGAAAACGTCACAAATACCATTAGGATATTAATGAACAATATTTAATTTGCTATGTTTTGTGATATCTTGTTATGACTATGTTATGAATATTCGTTATGTGACATTTTCGATGTTGTGAAATGAAATGAGTTGTTAATCATTGTCGTTTTAATTAGTTTCATGTGCTTATGGGCAATCGTTACACCTTAGCTTGTTCCGCCGCCTTTGGTCGGGGTGTGACAGATTGGTATCAGAGCCATGACAATAGGATAGGTGGTTAGACGTAACGACCTAGAATTGTTATGCTTAGGGTCCTATAAGTGTGCTTATATGTATTTACTCTATTTTAAATTGTTCATATCGCATGTTATTTATAAACTTGTTTAAAATTCACCAATATCCTCAATGTTCACATACACACACTTTCATAGTATTTCTATGGTATCCTTACCTTAAAACGCAAAAAGTAGATTTTCATTTTGTTTTATGGATTACAAGATTAACTTGGATCCCATTGTTTCAAATCCCTTAAAGGTTGCTTTCATATCGGGTTTGTAGCCATCATAGTAAACGAGGCATTATAAAACGACCATTTGACAAAAAGATTCCAAGAATTGAAGGTGATTTACTTACCTGGGATGGTTGGATTATTGTGCTCATTTACTAGGCCACAAATCGTGTTATACATGTCAATACTTTAAGTAGTCTAATGAGAGCGTTCCGGTCGCCATGCTAATTTTCGGTGTCAAAACAATAGAACTACGGTGGTTCTTGGACTAGTGTTTTGACATGACGTTGTATCTTGATTTATTGTGTTATTATTGTTATTTGAGACGAAAACATGAAAAAGTTGCGGTGGTTCATACACATGTTTAGACTCCAATATGTTGTTTTCTAAAACTTTTTAGTGTTGGATTATCAAATCATGGTGGTTCATGTACGATTTTCCGACTCTATAAATCTCAAAATCTCAAATTTTCAAGTTTTAACCTCTCAAAAATAATTTACATTTTGTTTTCGGTTAGTTGTTTATATACAATAGCTTTATATTATATCTAACACTAATATCTTCTCCTTACTAACTCTAGGATTCACAATAAAGAAAACTTAAAGTTTATCTTATTTTATTTTTAAACACCTTCGTATTCATTTCTTTTTACCCAAAAACTTATTCAATTTTCTTTATAATCTTTTAGCATTCCTCCACTAAGACCGCACAAGAACACCAACCGATGTATGGCTGCTTTTATCGTCAAGTAAATGGCCGCTGTGATTCCCGAACTTGTAACCCAAATCCAAGATAACCAACCCGCACCCGTTGTTGCACCCGTTGAACCCAAACCCGCATCTTACTTGTACAAGCAATTTACTAGTGCCAACTGTGGGACTACCTTGTTGCAATGGTTCAAATCGATCGAGAGTGTGTTTCGACACAGCGAATGCCCCGAATCAAAAAAGACAAATTTCGCTTCAAGCATGTTTAGAAAGACTGCTCTAACATGGTGGGGTAGTGTTATGCACCTCCAAGGTTCGGATACGGCTATGGATCTTCCATGGGCCGATCTCATGGCGCTTATGATGAAGAAATTCTATCCCAAACACGAGATCCAAAAGCTTGAGGAAGAATTTTGGAACCTAAAGCAAGAAAGTGGTGATAATGCCGCTTATTTCACTCCGTTTTCAAGAGTTGAGCATTCTTGTCCCTCACTTGGTTACCCCGACTAAGCGCGAGCTTGACAAATACATTGGGGGCTTACCGATGCAAATCCGGGACTCTTTTATAAGTAGCAAACCTGTGAATCTTGAGGACTCCATCACTTTAGCTGGTTGCTATCGGAAAATCATGTGAAGGCGGGTACTCTAACTCTCAAGAAACCGAGTGAGAAAGCCAAGCCCGAGCCCGTGACTCAAGCCAAGGTTGAACCTGCACCACAAGCCATAAACTACTCCTACTCTTCCCGTCACAATAACAACAAAAAGAAACCCAAAACCAATCACCGAAACTTTGCTGTTACCCAACCCCAACCACAACAAAACAAAACCCAAGCTCCCCAAAGCTGAAGACCCTATACCGGTACCACCCCGCTATGAAACACTTGCCAACTCCACCACCCACCAAACATGCCTTTTCGCCATTGTACCATTTGTAACCAACTTGGCCATCTCAACATTACATGCCTATCCACCCAACGAACCCAACCTAATCAACTAAACCAACCAAGGACCTTTCCCCAAAACTCCCAAAATTGTTATGCACCCTACCCACCAAACCAACCCCAACAACCCTGAGCTTGCTTCAATTGTGGAGATCCTAACTATTTCCGCAATAACTGTCCCCGATTAACCTTTGCCAACCAAGCTCAAACCGTAACCATACCCTACTATCAAACCCAAGCTTATCAAGTTCAAATTTACCAACCCCAACTTCCGCAACTCAAAGCACCACTCATCCAACCCATTCAAGCTATACAAGCACCACCTACACCTCCACAACAAGTACCTCAAGTCCACCATGGCAACCAAGGGCGAGCTTTTACGATGAGTCAAGCTCAAGTGGCAAAGGAGGTCGTGAACGGTATCTTTCTGGTGAACCATCATTTGGCTTCTATTTTATTTGATACTGGTACTGATAGAAGTTTTATAACTTTGAAATTTGAATCGAAACTTGCTATGCCTCGAACTAAGCTTTCCCGACCGTTTTCCGTTGAAGTCGCCAATGGCAATTCTACTACCATAAACTCTGTCGTCAGCGATTGTACTCTTATCCTTGCTAATAATAAATTCTTCATCGATCTCATCCCGATGCAAATGCGAAGTTTCGATGTCATAGTATGCATGGATTGGTTATCTTTGCACCGTGCCGAAGGTGTTTGTTTCGATAAATTCATTCGCATTCCGCTCGTCAACGGAAAAATTCTTAAAGTCTTTGGAAACGCTACTTCTAGAAGACTAACATGCCGTTCTCCCAATCGCAAAAGTATTTACGCCAAAAGTACGTTCTGTTTCTAGTTCTCTCGGTGACAAAAGACAAAAAGGAAAGGAAAATCCAAGATATTTCCATCGTTCGTGATTTCCCTGACGTCTTTCCCGATGATGTCACCGGTCTTCCACCCATTCGTCCGATTGAATTCCGAATCTATCTTGTGCCCGGCGCGATGCCCGTGGCTAAGGCTCCTTATCGTTTAGCCCCGTAGGAAATGAAAGAATTGTCGAACCAACTTGAAGAACTTTCCGATAAAGGTCCTATTCGTCCAAGCTCTTCTCCTTGGGGCGCTCCCGTTCTCTTCGTGAAAAAGATGGATGGTTCGTTTTGTATGTGCATAGATTAGCGAGAGCTTAACAAACTCTCCATAAAAAATCGTTATCCCTTTCCACGAATCGACGAGCTACTCGACCAACTTCAAGGCGCAACTTGCTTTTCAAAAATCGATCTTCGATCGGGTTATCATTAATTGCGTGTTCGCGAAGATGACATTCTTGAAACCATTTTCCGTACTCGATATAAACATTTCAAATATTTGGTCATGCCCTCCGGGTTAACAAATGCACCGGCGGTATTTATGGACCTCATGAACCGCGTTTGCAAACCATTCCTTGATAAATTCGTTATTGTCTTTATTGATGACATTCTCATATTCTCTAAATCCAAAGCCGAACATTAACATCATTTGCCTTCCATTCTTGAGCTCCTTATAAAAGAACGACTTTATGCCAAGTTCTCCAAAAGCGAATTTTGGCTAGAGGAAGTTCAAATTTTAGGACATATCGTAACCGACAAATGTATTCATGTTGATCCCGCTAAAATTGAGGCCGTTAAGGACTGGAAAACTCCAACGACTCCCATGGAAATTCTATCCTTCCTCGGTTTAGTCGGATATTATCGGTGATTCATTCAAAACTTTTCTAAGATCTCCTTGCCTCTTACCTCCCACACTCATAATGGGAAACCATTCGAATGGGGTTCGAAGCAAAAGGAAGCCTTTTGTACTCTCAAGGACATGATTTGAAATGCTCCCGTTCAAACCCTTCCCATTGGAAACGACGATTTCGTTGTATTTTGCGATGCCTCTCATCAAGGACTTGGTTGTGTTCTCACGCAACGAGGTCAAGTCATCGCTTACGCATCAAGGCAACTAAAGGTCAACGAGAAGAACTATACGACTCACGATCTCGAACTTGGTGTCATCGTTTTCACTCTCAAAATCAGGAGACATTACCTTTATGATACGAAATGTGTGGTTTTTACCGATCATAAAAGCCTTCAACATATTTTCGACCAAAAAGATCTCAACATGAGATAACGACGATAAGCGGAATTACTTAGTGATCACGATTGCGAGATTCGCTACCATCCCGGTAAAGCGAATGTTGTCGCCGACGCCCTAAGTCGAAAGTTTAATGTTAAATTCGTTCTGCTTCTAAGAGTTGTTGTTCAAACCGATCTTCAAATTCGTATCTTCCAAGCTCAACGTGCCTCCATTGAAGAAGGTAACATATACGACTAAATGTAATGTGGTTCCGAACTTCAACTCAAAACCAATCCCGATGGTCTTTTGTATTTTCTCAATCGCTTGTGGGTTCCTAATCGCGATGACCTTCGTACTTGTATACTCGACGAAGCTCATAATTCGCGGTATTCCGTTCATCCCGGTGCGGATAAGATGTATTACGATCTTCGTGCTACCTTTTGGTGGCCGGGTATGAAAAAGGACGTAGCGTTGTTTGTATCTAAATGTCTTACTTGTTCAAAAGTCAAAGCCGAACACCAAAGACCTCTTGGTCTACTAGAGCAACCACTGATTTCCGTTTGGAAATGGGAAAACATTACTATGGACTTTATCACTAAATTACCCAACACCCAAAAAGGCAACGATAGTATTTGGGTGATCATTTATCGTTTAACTGAATCTGCTCATTTCATTCAGATCTGCGAAAAGTATTTTGTTGAGCAGCTTGCTCAATTCTATGTTCGGGAAATTGTGTGCCGACACGGTTTACCTTTGACTATCATTTTTTATCACGATGCTCATTTTATCTATCATTTTTGGCGATCTCTTCAAGAAGCCTTGGGAAATCATCTCGATCTTAGCACCGCTTATCATCCTCAAACGGATAGTCAATCCGAACGTACGATCCAAACCCTCGAGGATATGCTACGAGTGTGTGTTCTTGATTTCGGTGGGAATTGGGATTCTCACATTCCGTTCATCGAGTTTTCATATAATAATAGCTATCATTCTAGCTTTGATATGGCTCCTTTTCAAGTTCTTTACGGTCGTAAATGTCGTTCCTCGATTAGTTGGAACGAAATCGGTGAAGCTCAAATCACGGGACCCGAAATGGTCCAAGAAGAAACCGACGTCATTGATCAAATCCATAAGAATCTCTTAGCCGCTAGAAGTCGTCAAAAGAGTTACGCCGATAAATAGCGAAAACCGATCGAATTTAATGTTGACGATCTAGTCCTCTAAAAGTATCTCCTTGGAAGGGGTAAGTCCGTTTAAGAAATAAGGGTAAGCTAGTTCCTCATTTCGTTGGTCCTTTCAAAATTCTTTAACGTGTTGGGAAGGTGGCTTATCGACTCGAACTACCGCAAGAACTTGCCGGTGTTCATCCGACATTTCATGTTTCGAATCTAAAAAAGTTCTTAGCCGAGGGTAATATCCATATACCTCTCGACGAAGTACATGTCGATGAGACGATGCTTATGGTTGAATGACCCATTGAGATCATGGATCGTAACGAGAAGAAAACCAAGCGTAGTCGTATTTTGTTAGTTAAAGTTCGATGGGAATCACGGTGTGGCGCGGAATTTACTTGGGAACGAGAAGACACAATGAAAGAGATATTTGTTTGCATCATCATCTTCGTCTTAATTTCTGGATGAAATTTCCTAAAGTAGGGGATACTGTGACATTCGTCAATTTCGGGTTTCGATTCGTATTCATTTTGTAAACTTTTATTATGTTAAACGATCCGTTTTGTAATCCGAAGCTTATGTATAATTAAAATGATGGATTTTATGTTACAATATTGTTTCAAACTTGTTGGGTCTTGAAAACACCCTTTTTAGTCCTTAAAATGGCCTTAAAACGCTTAAAAGCAACTCCGGGGGCCAAAACTGCCGATTCTGAAAGTTCAGAATTTCCACCAGTTGACGTTAGTGCTGCACTAAGGTTAAATGGCAGAGACCTTAGCGCCGTGCTAAAGACATTCTGCACCAGCACTTGTTTTTGTTTGTTTTTAAGCAAACATATGACTTAAACCAACCCATTTTCATGCAAAATCCTTTATGCTTGACCATTTTAACTTACCCTATATACACACCACCCTTTCCCTTCATTTTCCCCTGCTACAACTCCAAATTCTCTCTCAAATTCAAAGATCTTAAGGTTGTTTTCTTAGTGTTCTTGAAGGTTTGACTTCCAAAAGTTAAACTGAGTTTAATATTTCATTCAAATTAACTTATGTAGTCTTACTAACACTTGTTTATGGTTGTACAACATATATATAATATACACCCTTGTTACCTTTGGTAGTTACTTCTCCGGTTCCGATCGGTGAGGTGTCAGACCTTGTAAGGCAAGGCTTCATGGAGGACTTACGTGGTCCTTGTTATATATTTTCCGCATCTAACAATCTAACTTTATTATTGCTTACTAACCATGCTTAACTTCTACTCATTTTAGTTTATTCACAAGTTCCATGGTTATGGGTTGAGGGTCTATGCTTCGGTTTAACCGTAAATAGCTCAAAACCGTAAACCGAACTTTTGCTTACTAGTTTTGTTAAAATAGTTGTTTAAACATGTTTAATGTTATATTTGAGTTTCTAAAATCATTTTTACAAGTTCTTTGATATTAGGAATGGGGAAACCATCTATGAACTTATTGGGAGATGGAACCGAACCAAAACCGAACTCTTGTTTAAAGACTTTATTTCTTTTTGGTTGTAAAACTTAATTTTCTTCAATTATAAATTATTATACAAGTTCTTGGATATTTGGGTATGTGGAAACCATCAATGATTTATTTGTGAGATGGAAATCGAACCAAATCGACTTTTACTCGCTTAAGACACACAAGTGTGTTTTTAGCTACCAAGACTTGTATATTTTCTTTAAAAATAGTTTACAAACTGATTTTAATTATTTTCTAAAGTACTTGGAAATGTTGGATACAACTTGATCTCATAACAAAGTTTAGACCGACAAAACCGAACACTAGCTTAACGTACGTTGTTAGTTCTAAAACAATAGATCTACATACTTGGTTAAGTCTTACTTAATTTTTATGAGTTATCTCATAACATTTAATATTTTTGAAAGTTGACTTTGGGTTTACTTAAATAACATTTAAACCGATTTAAACCACAAACGTTATTGTATACTTTACTTAAATACTTGCTCTATTTGGTGTTCTATGATTATATGCCTATGTGTTTATCGCTTTTGGTTGGTTGATCTATAAATCCTAGACTACTTGGCATCCCCTTGTAGCAAGATGTTGTTAACGTAATGCAATTAACGATAATTATAAAATCCTAGACTATTTGGCATCCCCTTATAGCTAGGTGTCGCTAACGTAATTCTATTAGCGATTTTATCCAAATTATTGCTTTTATTTATTGTTTCGTATACGAGTTTTGTGGCTCTTTTTTACTATATATCTATATGCTCAAACTTATGAATTGCTTACCAACCTTTGTGTTGATAAACTTTATTTTGTGAAATGATAAAGGTTTGCATCTAGGTTGATTATGGAGCTTGTGGAGAAAAGGTCACAAATACCTTTTGGATATTAGTGAAATGAACAATATTTAATTTGCTATGTTTTGTGATATCATGTGCTTACGGGCAATCGTTACACCTCGGCATGTTCCGCCGCCTTTGGTCGGGGTGTGACATGATAAGTCTTTAGCTATAATCCTGTACCAATTCAAGAAAACCCCCGAAACAGATAAACCAAAATCACCTGATCAAGCCACTGCTGAGCCTGAAAATGAAAATTTAAATAAGCAGTTGGTCACTGAAACAATTGGATAGACAGTGACACAAATATTGGTTGAAAAATGGGCTAAACAGATCATGAATGAGCTAAATCAGAATCAAGAAAGTTGAGATCGTGGAGATGAGGATAAATATGCAAAGAAATATGAAAGGAGTAGGGATGATAAAAATGAAAATATTCCAAAGAAAAAAGAAAGTCCAATTTATGCAATACCTATTCAAGTTATTAAGCCTGTTGATGTTGAGGTTGAACCCAAAATGAATGAACCCAAGATTGATGCTCTTGAGGATTTGTCTGAAGCTGATAATGATGATACAGCTGACTCACAATTTATGGACATGACTGATGTTCATAGAAAAAACATTCAAACCATGTTGGATGAAGCTAAAAATAAAGATCCAAAAATATTAAGTTTGACAAATCATGGTTATAAGTTTGAAACCTTGGCTCCTATGACTGATGAGGAGTTGCAGGTACTGCTGGATGAAGAGGTGGACGATTTGAAGAAGAAGAGAGAGAAAAGGAACATATACACTCAAAGGTTCCTCAATTACCTAAGACTTCATGGTTTCTTAGAGAAACAGCTGAATCACATGAAGTTCGAGGAACTGGAGAGTGTCAGTAAATCAACAAATGAGAGAAATGAGAACGGAGAATTTGAGAAAATGAAAAAGAAAGCAATTGATCAACAAGACAAGATTGAAAAACTCTATAAGAAGTATGGTGGAAAATGCAAATATTTGATTGATCATGGAATAGAAATTGATGTTGTAGAAACTTTGAGCAAGAAATTAGTTGAAGTACATTTCAACAGGATCTCAAGAAGAGTTCAATCTGAAACAACCACCAGCACAAAGAAACCTAGATTGATGACACTAGTTGAGAAAGAAAAGAAAGCATGGGAGGAGGAACAAGTGAAGCTATTTGATAGACTGACTGAGGCCAGGGCGAAAGGAGGTGAAACCAAAAACTTGAGAAATAAAGAAAAACTTTCAATGTATGAGTTTAAGAAGGTAGAATTCCGTCAACAAAAGTCTAAAATACCTCAGGCTCCTCCCTTGAAGACCTTGAAGGAAAAACTTGTTGAGCCTGTTGAGCCCTGGGAGGATGAGATAAAATCAAGACCTTAAAAGGCTTGATTATGAGCATGGGCATGGCCAAGGGGGTAATTGACAATCTAGGCAACGGCCAATTGAAGGAATTTTTTTATTATGAGAAAGAAGAATGGGAAAAATTAGAGGTTGATGAGAGAAGGTTGCTGGAGTTTCATTGTGGATCACGTGATGAACCTATTCAAGCTCAAAGATCTTGTAACACCCCGTAACCGCAGCGGAAACGTAAACGGGATGCAACAGACATATCTGATATCAACAGCATTGCTTATAAAGAAAACACCACTACATTAATTTACATCATATTACATTGTTCCTAGTTTAGTTACCGTCTAGGCGATAGCACATAAGTTTTACCAACATTACATTAACATAATGAATACAAAATGATCACTAAGCTTCCACAAAAAGCACGCATCATCAAGTATGTAGCACTTATTCCAGTTTGGGAGTACCTAGAAAGCATGGAAAGAAAACGGGTCAACTACGAATAGTTGGTGAGTTTCACTAATGTAAATAAACATTGACAAATCATTATGATAAATCATATATTAGCGATGTAATTATGCTGAGCCCACAAGTGAAACCTCTGACTATCACACACAACCCCGTGGCATACTCCGCCCACGAACCTGCCCCAAACCGCTATGCCTAACATTACATAGCAAAGTATATATAACACCCAAAATAGACATGTGCAACTGGCTGGGAAACATCAGCAAATCCATGCCGGACCAGTTGGGTTTGTCGGACCAATAGTACTATCCACACTCTACCGGCTTTCAGTTAATCACTCGTGTTGCGAGGCCTTACAATGTTAGTAACTCAGACAATTACCATCTTAATACATTTCCGTACGATTCCCGTACAATAAAACATATATAAATACACGCAAATCCATGCGTTCAGTATGTACTTAAACATTTTAGTAACAACATGCTTTCCGCCCCGGGAAAATATTTAAAACAATTCAGGAAAAGGGGCTCGTGAAGCTCACCTTATCGTAAGCAATAAGTAACACAGTATGCCAGCTACTAGTCCGGATCGTAAGCAACTAAGTTCGTTACTATACAATCATTATTAATATAACTTTAACCGTGTTAACCGGTGCGTCTGGGAACATTGTTAATCCCGTACGGTACTCGTTCCGGGGGTAATGTTAACCCAGAAACACTTCTCCGGACTCAGATTGTGATATCGTTTAGAGTTCACTAGTCAAAATTACTATTAGTCGTTTTTTTCCCGTTTTGCGTGCCTAGCACGGTTATCCGTTTTTACGTTTCAAAAATGAGTTTGGTCACACACGACCCGAAAATAGTTGTTGACTGATAATTTAATTATGGTTGTGAATTTAGAGCTCGGTTTAGACGTCCCGATTGGCCGCGGGACCCGTTTCCGTCTTTAGTGTACCGGAAACTGTTAAATCGGGTAAAATGTACCCAAATCATCCGTTTCGGATGATTTATTTTTACTTGTTTAACTCAATTATATGAAAATAGTTCATTTTTAGGGTTTTTATACACCAGTCAGCTCGCTTATGTGAACTTTACCGGTTTACGCGTTTTAAGCTTTAAAAGTTTGTTTTTGCACCAATAATTATCCGTTTAATCCCGGATCTTGAAATTTTGTACAAATCACTTTTTGACAGTGGGGAATTTAATAAAAATATTTCCAGAATTAATTTTTATATTTAAAATTTATTTATCTATTTTTAAACACCATTAAAACACTAAATATGTCGTAAATACCAAACGATTTTAGAAAAATCCCAAATGTTTCCTGGACGACCCCTGCCATCCACATAGTCCCCTGTAATTTTTCCAGAACCAAAATCTTCTTTTACATGCCATTTTCACTAAAACCGAGCTAGAACACCCTAGAACTCGTTTAACCGAAAAGCCTACTTAGACTTCTCCAACTGACCTAAAATTTTGTGTGTGACTTATACATGTTATAATAAGCTTATCTGAAATTTTCCAGAATTTTTCATGATATTTAACTATTTTTCACCATTTTTGGCCAAAACCGAGCATTAAATTCACCAAATATTCATCCTTTGTCCACAAATTACCAAAAATTCACAGAACTCATATTTTCATATATCTAACACCTCTGTAAAATTTCATGACCTAACTCCACACGTATCACAATCTGTCCCAAAACACAAACATTACACAAAAACCGAACTACCTTGTGTTTCTAGCTTCAAATCGCAAGGATCTCGCTTTCTAGCCCTTGCTATCAACTAGATACAACACCTACAAGCACAATAACACCACACCAAGCAAGTTACACCCACAATCAAGCCATTTCTTTCATGGTTTCGGTTATGCTTTAAAAACAAAGATTTAACCGTAAAAATTCGTTTTTGGTTCGTTTAACTCCTTTCTTGGACCAAGATCCCTTGTATAACCCGTATACATCACTTGATCATGCAAGAATCGGTTTTAATCTTTGAAACCTCATTTTCTTGCAAACAAACTCAAGAAACGAAGATGAACACGTAAATAACACGATTTTTACCTCGGTTTTCTTGCTCAAATTCTGGATTTTTGGATGTTAAAGTGGAGAGAATTGAAGGATGATGAGTTATTTGTGTTCAAAAAAAATAACAAGACAAAGGGGTTTAACCCTTTGTCCGATCGGTCCAAGTGGGGAGGTGGGGTGGGACCCACTTCTCCATTTTTAGCCACACAATTGGATTCCCGTAATCCGGATAATGTTTTGGATAATCTTGTTCCGTTCGTTTTTCGGTTAAATGTCTAATTCGGCTTAAGACGAGGCTAAAACGGTAGTTTTTCGGCTAAAAAATGAAATTTATATAAAACCGATTTAAAAACTTCAAAAACTTAAACCATGACTTTTATTAACTTAAAACATCCTGTTATTAATAATTGCGCATCTTTTTCGGCTTGATCGATTGTCTCTTGCTCGGTTTGGTATTAAAGGTTTCGTTTAACGTACCGACGTATAATTAAATCGAAATTCTTTTTCTGTGCTTTAATTCACTTATCCCGAAGCTTTAATACTTCGTAAACATCACTATATATTATATATCTCGTCTATAATGTATCCCCGATACGTTCGGGCTTCAATAACCGTTAATCGGTTGATCGTATTTCCAATACGATTAACTGTATAATCGAGTATAATCCGTACTGTGAATCATACATACTCGTATAAACACATTATAATTCATATATTCATTATTAAATAACACATAAATAGTGTATTCCGGTTAGGGTATACCTGATTCTGCCGGAATCGTTACAGATCTGTCCCTGCTGGTCCAACTGATGATAAAGTGATGTGTATGATCACAACAATGGCGAAAGAAGGAGAAAACTATCTGAAGCTGGTTATGCTAGCAAAAGAAAAAAATATTGAGATGTTTGAAAAATCTGGGCATATGAGAAGGCCAATTCAGAAAATGAAGTATACTACTAGGCCTTCCACTGTAAGTGTCCCAATCCCAATCACCAGAGCCTCTCATCAACGTCAACAAAGGCCACCAACTGAAGTGGACCTACCAAAGAGGCTATACTTTGATGCAATAACCGAATCGATGAACGTCATAATGAGCAGCGGTGAGTTGTGGCACATTGTATTCAAAGATGATTTTCTGGACTTCAAAAGTAACAATTGGAAGTATTGGAAACTCTAAGCCTATATGACTACCAAGACAGGCAGAGCTTTGCATGAATACAACATAATGAATTATCCAGACATTTGAGATATTAATCAAGGAAGGGGTCTCCTATGCTGAACAAGAAAAGGAAGTTGGAATTCTCTGAATTTGAAAAGAAAAGGAGGCAAAGAAGGATGATGGACATCATGATTACTAAAGCTTCTTAAAAACAAAAGACCAAGTACACCAATCCTCTGGCCAACCTAAAGGAATGTTTGAGTATGCGGCGACAGATGACCAGGCCAAATCATGAAGTCCAAAAGAATGGAAGGATTACTAATATTGTATTTGAACCACATGATCAATCCTTCATTCTTAGACACTCGGATGGACTGGCCTTGGGCATCATACAACACGATACTGATCTTGTATTTCTTCATGTTGAGGATTTGGAGGATATAAGCATATGGACTCTGCCCTCCCAACATCCCCACCACAGGGTGATCTACTTGTTTAAAGAAAAGGCCGCGGTAGTTAGATTGGATAGAAGAAGGGAAGCCTCAAGCTCTAGGAGATGAAGATACTACTTATAGTTTAGGCTTGATTTGTAACGTCCTTGAGACATAATTATAAGTTGATATGTAATTTTATCTTTTGAGAATTTGATTTGTATTTTGGTGAGTGTATGTAACCTAATAGGTGTTTTGGTACAACTGAGGATGTTCCAATCTAGGGGAGATTGTTTGAATGATATAAGACTTAAGGAAGATTGGAATCTTCTCAACCTCCCTGAAAATGGCTAAGTATGGAAACCGAGCAAACTTAGGCCTCCTATCAAGCTTATAGTTGATCTAGCTAGGTATTTTTCTATCCCAGCAAGGTTATCTTTAGAATTCTTCATTAGTGTCAGTTCGAGCAAATTACACTTCATCAAGAAAGGTTGTTCTTCAAGTTAAGAAAAGTTTGTTTTAGAGAAACTCTTGACTAAACCTAGCTAAAACCAAGTATTTTGGTATATCTAGCAAAGTTTATTCATAATAAACAGTGGTCCCAACAAGCTTGAAGGAAGTTGATAAAGAAATTACTTAAAGACTTCTAACGAGCAAGGTTCAACTCAGAGTAAGAAACAGTGTCACCAGCATACTTGAGATTGTTCAATAAGTTAATGCAACAAAAGGTTGAAGAGATCTCTGAAGAACAAGTTTGCTAGAGGATTGTACCGAGCAAAGTTTGGTATTATCAAGAAGTTAAAGCCTGCTTGATGAATATTTTCTAAGGGAAATATTCTAAGAGCTTGCCCGGAGAACTGTTCCCCAACACACTTAATGGTTACCAGGTCTCTTCGCTAAAAGACAAAGCTGCAAAGCTTACCCGAAGACCTGTTTACACTTAGAATCATTTGTAATATGTTTGAATATGTTTTATGTCACTTAATAGGGTTTTTAAAAAAGGAATGTTAGGTGTCAGGACAGGCCTATAAAAGGAATATTTTAGGGCACGTCTATGACAACAATGGACCAGAGCGAATGTTGTGATTTGATGGTTGTCTCCGTCCTGTACAGTAAGCTGCCATAAATCCTGACATTCCACCTTGAAACCCTAATTGATATTCATTGTATCCCTCATAACATAAATGGAAATCTTTTGAGTTACTTTGTGTTTGTTACTTTCATGTCCGTGGAGAAACATCTAGAGTGTTATTGATTCCGCATTTAATATTCTATTGTTCTTTTCACAAAAATAGTAAGGCGTAACCTTCTTGTCAACACTTATGTGTGGGTTATGATTTTAAATGATTGAGCTAGTGAGTGAACTATACGGGACCGACATGATGATTTGATTTGAAGTAATATTTGAATCAAGATTTGAGTCATTGAGATCTGGTTTAATTATCAAAACTAATGATTCATTGCTCATTGTAGCTTCTTCGACATTCTGATTTGATGTTGACGCGACATCATTTCCCATATTCAAGTTTTGAATCAAAGTTTCAAATCTTGATTGTCTTTCAACTTGGTCTTGATATTGCTGGTCACTTGTTTGATTAGCATTCAAGTCATGATCTTCTTAATTTTGTGGATGATCAAGATGTTCATTTTGTTCATATTCCGAAGCATTCCTATCAAAAGAAAACTCAGGAGCCTTATTAGCAACTTTGGACCAAAATCTTTCCTAATCAACGTTCTTTTCAAAAGTTGTTTCAGGGACACTTGTTCTATAAAAGTTTTCATCAAAGTCTTCTGAATATATCTTGAAACATTTGATTAACTTCTCTAGATCAAATAACCATGATTCTCGATCAACAGTATTTAATTGAGTTTCATTAAAGATTATATCAGAGGATTCAGTCACACTCAAATGATCTTTTACATGCACTCTGTAAACTTTTGTGTGTAAAGAATATCCAACAAAGAAACAATCTAAAGATTTGATTGAAACTTGTTCAAATAATCTTTAGTGTTAAACAAAGAGCACTTGCAACCAAATGGCATGAGAAACTTGATGTAGGGCTTTCTTTTATTTAAAATCTCATAAGGAGTTTTGTTTTGTCTTTTTTTGAGTAGTACTTTGTTATAAACATAACATGCAGTATTGATAGCTTCTGCCCAAAATGTCTCAGGCAAATAAGCATCTACAAGCATGGTTCTTGCAACTTCAGTCAATGTTCTGTTTCTTTTTTCTGCAACACCAATTTGTTCTGAAGTTCTAGGGGCACTGAGTTGTTGAAATATTCCTTGAGCTTGACAAAATTCATTCATTATCTCATTCTTGAACTCAGAGCAATATCACTTCTCATAATCTTCACTCTTGCATCTAATTGATTCTCAATCCTGGTTACACAACTCTTGATTATTTCAGCAGCTTCATCTTTTGAATTCAGAAAATATACCCATGTGAATCTTGAATAATCATCAATGATCACCAAACAATATCTCTTTTTGCCAATACTTGGTACACTCACAGGAATAAAGAGAACCATGTGAAGCATTTCAAGCATTTGTTCAATTGAGTTTATGAGTTTTTTTTTGTGAGATGATTTATGTTGCTTCCCTTTTTGACATGAGTTACATTTATCATCCAATTTGAACTATGTTGGTGGTAAACCAATGACATGTTCACCCTTAACACGTTTGTTCATATTCCTGAGATTGACATGACATAACTTGCTATCACATCTTTGTTTCATTTTTAGCTGCTTTGGAGATAAAGCATGTTCCACCTCTAGAAATGGCATTTTTCATCGTTAGTTAGTACAAATTTCCATTTCTAGGGGCCATCATCATAATCATATCAGGAGAAATTACAAACTCATGTTTCAGTATGAAACATTGAGATTCTTGATCCTTCCACATGAAAAACATTATCAAAAGGCACTTTCCCATTGGTGAGAATGCCTTTGCCCACAATCTTCCCTCCATTTTCATCACTACCAAATGCAACTAATCCTTCAAACTTCTCTTCATAATTTACCAATGATCTTTTATCACAGGTCATGTGCCTGGAACATCCACTGTCTGTCACACCCCGATCGTGATGGCGGAATAATCGAGGCGCGGCGACTAAGTCGTGATTGTTGAGCACAATAGTATAAAAGTCTAAATGCATAAACATAACCAAAATGTCAAATATTACACCATCCAGGTAACATGAAACAAATTGTTTTAATACAAAATATCAAGTTTCCAAACAACTCCTAGACTAGCCTTCATCTCTCTAAGGCCTCTAAACTTGCTAGGGATTTCTTGCTGCATTATTTCCTGAAAACATGTAACAAACTGTCAACTACATAAAGTAGATGAGTGAATTCATAGGTTTAAAGAAAAAGAGTTTATACACAAACATACTAGTATAGGTTGTAGGGGTTTATATATAGGGTGTACCTGCGGCTAACCCACCACTCCTACAACTTATACTACTATGTTTGGATATAATACCCGGTTTTAAGATGGTTTGTAAGAAAAGGTCTCTTGGTTTTCCCAAAGAGGTTTTTGTAGTAAGTAAAACATGAAATGTTCTCCTGGACTCTCAGCGGGCTTATTATTCTCCCATTAGAGTCGTTTGTGATAAGATTACTCAAAGATTTGTGGTCTCCCAACGGTACATGTAGCACATAGCAGTTAAGCATAAATAAGGACATATAGATTTGAGCATGCTAAGTTTACTAGATAAACCAACACCAAGATCCCACTGTTTACTAGTATCCAAGATGATGGTGAATAAATGATGATGATGATGAATGATGATGAAACTCAATGATCACACAAGACTTGATTGATCCCACGCAAGACTTAAACCAAGACTACCTCGTTCTTGTCATCCAGGACTCAGCTAGGTTCTACCGAGAGTAGGATAGACTCCCCAAAGAATCCTGGGTTCCCTTGGTCCCTACCGAGACTAGTATAGGTCCTCAAGAGTTATGGATTTCACCGAGACTAGTATGAAATCCCATGAGTTACGAGTGCCACCGAGAATAGAATGCCACTCATGGTCGCGAGTTCTACCGAGAGTAGAATAGACTCTCGCGTCCAATTCAACTCATGATGCTTTGATCTCTAGATTTCCATGCTGACACAATGACTATGATGATATGAATATGATTCCCATTCCCATGATGTCAATGTTCATAGAATTTCCCATACTCATTGATTTCCAATGTTCTTAGATCTCCATAAGTTGATGGGTTTTCCCCATGTTCATAGATTTCCAAAGTTTATAGATTCTTAAAAAGCTTGTGGATTTCCGCACGTGTGTAGAAATCCAAAAGTTTATAGTTTAAAGAGTGTTTGCATAAATGATTTTATCCAAACGTGTAAAGTTACCATGTTTCCACCCCATAGTTTTGAAAAGCTTAAATAGGGGCTATGAACTCACCTTGATCTCGGGTTAGGATGGTGCTACAATAGATCTCCTTAGCCTAGAGTTGAACATATATATAAGGTTAACAACGTGCTATAAGTCTAAGAAAACGAGCTTACGCGGCCTCGAGCAAAAACTGGGTTTTAAAGACGAAAACAGCTTGGTTCTGGCTTGATTCGATCGAATAGGAACACGTTCGATCGAATAGACACACATTCGGTCGAATCTGAGGCACACTCGATCGAACTAGAAACACATTTGGTCGAACCAGTTGGAAAAACTCGTTCGGTCGAACATGGAACTTGTTCGATCGAATAGACACTCGTTCGATCGAATACGAAACTCATTCGGTCGAATGAGTTGGAGACCATTCGGTTGCTTTCCTCTTCGATCGACTGGACTGATTCGATCGACTGGTTCGATCGAATGAGTCTGATTCGACTCCTTCAAGCTGGGCGACGGAGAAACCTACGGGTTTTTCAGATTTTCCAGATTTTTGACCCAAAATCGAAGTTTTTGACATGGAAATGCTCGGGATTGAAAGGGCTATCGATTCCTAGTGATTTTAAACACAAAAGCCTGCATTTTGACACCAAAACAAGACGGTTTTTGACCCGAAAACTCTAGAAACGAAAATGGGTGTTTTTGCTCGATTTGAGGCCGAAAATGGTTATGAAAATGGATGATTTTCAAGAAGATCTTACCAAGAATAACAACAAACAGATTTGTGGACTCGGATTTGAAGTTTGAAGACTTTCTCTCTCTAGTTTCTCTCTCTAGAATGAGAGTGTTTGGGTGGGAAGTGTTGGTGGAAATGAAAGAGATGGTGTAAGAATACTTGATTTTCCGCTTAAATACTCGGGTGACTCGGGTTCGGGTTTAGGCTACCGACGGGTCAAGACTAGTCGAGTTCATAAGTTTTTAAACAAACTAAAACTTTTTCAGCAAAACTTTTATAAAACCATTTTCCGAATAATTATTTGAAATCTTTTTAAATAAGAACATTTAATTTTTCGAAAGCATAAAAATTAATATTTTTCAAGCGTAAATGTCGTTTTATAAAATAAACATTTTAAATGATAAAAGCAGATTTTTCCAATGATATGGGTTCCGAACTTATCGTCCAGAATCCCAAAGTCTATAGTTTCCGATGATTTCACGATCCTAGTTTACCAATCGAATTTCAGGGCGTTACATCCTCCCCAATTTAGAGGAATTTCGTCCCGAAATTTAGAACTTAGTATAGTTGATGCAATGATGTTTTAGATCAAATGATCCCATGATGACCACTATGCGCCACTACCCCTAATTTTCGTCTTGGATACCACCCAAATCAAGTTGAAGGGGTTTATATATAGGGTGTACCAGCGGCTAACCCACCACTCCCTCAACTCCACTTGGGTGTTTCTTTCGACTCCTATTAGTTCAATGACACACAGGACGACACACTATTTTCCACTACAAGGCATCACCTTCAAGCTTTACATCAGACATATTCATTTCGGATTGAAGGGGTTTATATATAGGGTGTACCAGCGGCTAACCCACCACTCCTTCAATCTCCAATGAATAATTCCCTCAATAACTCTTGAATTTAACGCCTCACAGCTGCCACGCTAACTATGAGTCCCTAATTCCAAGTCTCGCTTCAGACATAATCAACTTGTGCCGAAGGGTTTATGTATAGGGTGTACCAGCGGCTAACCCACCACTCCTTCAACATTCATTGATTAATTCCCTACACGAAGCTTGAGTTCACGACTCATAGTTACACAATAGCATATTGTTTATACACGTATACACCTGTGAACTTGATGTAATTATATTCCGGACTATAATTACGAGTTCACCTTGTATCAATGTATAAACTCCATTGTGTGCTGCTAGAAAAATCGACACGACACCACACACACACACACAACCATGCTTCATGAATGCTAGAATGATGACAAATTTTGGCTCAATGATACATAGTTTACCCCAATGTTTACATGATTAAGTATGCACAACTTGTGTTTTCCAGCACGAGTCATGGGTAGCCAAACTTGGTGTTATGCAAATAAGAGAATATTTATAAGCAAATAGGAACAACATGATACTTCATTGATTGATATTGGTCCCTGATTACATGATTACGATTACATAGACTCCAAGATTTCTAGAATTACAAAGATGATGACTATGCGAACAGATGAGGGTATTCCTCCTTCATCTTATCCTCTCGCTCCCATGTGAACTCGGGTCCACGATGGTTGTTCCAACGTACCTTGACTATGGGTATCCGGCTTCGCTTAGTCCTTTTGACTTCTCGATCTAGGATCTCGACAGGTTCCTCAACAAAGTGTAGTTTGTCGTCGATGCGAACCGTGTCGATCGGGATTTGAGCGGTCTCGTCAACGAGGCACTTTTTGAGTTGCGACACATGAAAAACGTTGTGAACACGGCTGAGTTCTGGAGGCAATTCCAAGCGATAGGCTACGGGTCCGACCTTTTCGATGATCTTGAAAGGTCCTACGTACCTTGGAGCAAACTTTCCCTTTTTCCCGAAGCGAACAATGCCCTTCCAGGGGGAAACTTTGAGCATTACGCGATCGCCTATTTGGAACTCCAGAGGTTTGCGGCGTTTGTCGGCGTAATACTTGTGTCGACAGCGGGCGTCCTTAAGTCTTTGCTGGATGATGGCGATACTGTCAGTGGTTTCCTGTATCAGTTCCGGGCCGAGGATTTGAGAATCTCCGGTCTCGGACCAACACAGTGGAGAACGACATTTCCTGCCATAGAGTGCCTCGAATGGTGCGCATTTGATGGTAGCATGATAGCTGTTATTGTATGAGAACTCTGCAAGAGGAAGGTGAGTCTCCCAGCTACTACCGAATTCAAGGATACAGGCTCTGAGCATATCCTCCAGGGTTTGTATGGTCCTTTCGCTCTGTCCGTCCGTTTCAGGATGATAGGCAGAGCTAAGTTTCACACTTGTCCCAAAGGCTTTCTGAAATGACTTCCAGAACCTTGACGCAAAAGAGGGGTCACGGTCAGACGTGATGCCCTTAGGCACACCGTGACGGGTTACGATCTCACGAATGTAAATCCGCGCCAGCTTCTCTGTAGTGTAGTCCTCGCGGACAGGGAGAAAGTGGGCAGACTTGGTCAAGTAATCCACGATAACCCAAATCGTGTCATAACCGCTGGGTGTCCGCGGGAGTTTGGTAATGAAGTCCATAGCGACTTCGTCCCACTTCCACTGCGGTATGATCGGTTTTTGTAACAGGCCAGATGGTCTCTGATGTTCAGTCTTGATCCGCGAGCATGTTAGGCACCTACCGACGTACAAAGCTATGACTTTCTTCATACCCGGCCACCAGAAGTGAGACTTGAGATTCTGATACATTTTATCACTGCCCGGGTGAATAGAGTATCTGGATTTGTGCGCTTCGTTCAGGATAAGTTCTCGAAGTGGTTCAGAGTTTGGAATCCACATGCGATTTAAGTAGTAAAGTATACCATCATACTTGGTTTCAAACTTCCGTTCGGCACCGCAAGATAGCATATTTTTGAGATCACCACCAGCAATCGCTTGCTTTTGAGCTTCAAGAACCAAGGAGGGAAGATTGGACTGAATACGGATCGCATGCAACTGGGTCCTTTCCTTGCGACTTAACGCGTCAGCCACTACGTTAGCCTTTCCAGGGTGGTAGCGGATTTCGCAGTCGTAGTCACTTAGGAGTTCAACCCATCGACGTTGTCGCATGTTTAGCTCCCTTTGGTTGAGGATGTGTTGTAGGCTCTTGTGGTCGGTGAAGATGACACATTTCGTACCGTATAGGTAGTGTCTCCATATTTTTAAGGCAAAGACCACAGCACCCAATTCCAAGTCGTGGGTGACATAAATCCTCTCATGACTCTTGAGTTGGCGCGAGGCATAAGCGATGACCTTACCGCGTTGCATTAAGACGCAGCCTAGACCTTGGCTCGAGGCGTCGCAATAAACAACAAAATCATCGTTACCCTCAGGAAGTGACAGGATTGGTGCATGACAGAGTTTATGTTTCAATGTTTGGAAAGCCTCTTCTTGCTCTTGGTTCCAAATGAATGGTTCCCCTTTTTGAGTTAACATTGTGAGAGGCAATACGATCTTTGAAAAGTTCGAGATGAATCGACGGTAGTACCCAGCTAAACCAAGAAATGAACGAATTTCGGTTGGCGTTGTAGGCGCTCCCCAATTTTTGATGGCTTCAATCTTGGCAGGGTCGACATGAATGCCTTCCTTGTTAATGATGTGACCTAAGAATTGAACTTCCCTTAGCCAGAATTCGCATTTGGAGAATTTGGCGTAGAGTTGCTCTTTCCTCAGCAGATCCAAGGTAAGCCTGAGATGAAGCTCATGGTCGGCTTTAGAGCGGGAATAAACGAGAATATCGTCAATGAAGACGATAACAAACTGGTCCAGGTATGGACGACAAACGCGATTCATGAGATCCATGAACACCGCAGGGGCATTCGTCAAACCAAAAGGCATGACTAGGAACTCGTAGTGTCCATAACGAGTTCTGAAAGCGGTTTTCGCGATGTCGTCCTCCATGACGCGTACTTGGTGATAACCTGAGCGTAGGTCGATCTTGGAAAAGTAAGTGGCTCCTTGCAGCTGGTCGAAAAGATCGTCAATCCTTGGTAATGGATACCGATTCTTGACCGTGAGTTTGTTAAGCTCACGATAGTCTATGCACATCCGGAAAGATCCGTCCTTCTTCTTGACGAAGAGGACTGGAGCTCCCCATGGAGATGAACTAGGGCGAATAAAACCCTTGTCTAGTAGTTCCTGTAGCTGGCTCGATAATTCCTGCATTTCTGACGGAGCCAAACGATACGGAGATTTTGCCACGGGGGTTGCACCGGGAACTAATTCGATGTGGAATTCGACTTGTCGGCTAGGAGGTAGTCCGGGTAAGTCTTTAGGAAAAACGTCTGGAAATTCACGCACAACGGGGACATCAGAGAGCTTCTTCCCCAAAGATTTCTTGATGGAGACATGAGCTAGGAAGGCGAGACACTTCTTTCGAAGGCATCGCCGAGCTTTAAAGCAGGAGATTAATTTCAGACATCTGCCTGATCTTTCTCCTTGAATAATTATGGACTCGCCAGAAGAACAAGGAACGCGAATGAGCTTCTCAGCACACACCACTTCCGCGTGGTTGATGGACAACCAATCCATCCCAACAATTACATCGAAACTTCCTAATTGCATAGGGATGAGGTCAATGTTAAGAGACGTCTGATCAAACGTAAGCGTGCAATTGCGAACGATTTTGTTCACTTGGGTAGACTCTCCGTTTGCCATTTCGACAGAGAAAGCGGGGTCTAAGACAGAGGTTCCTAGATTAAGCAATGGGACCAACTCGCTAGAAATAAAACTCCTATCTGCACCCGTGTCAAATAGAATAGAAACCCAGAGATTGTTAAGGATGAACGTACCAGTAATGACGTCAGGATTTTGGCGAGCTTCAGCAGCGCCAATAGTAAAGGCTCGGCCTCGGGCCGGAGGAAGATTTGCAAGACGAGGACACCTGCTCCTGAAATGGTCCGTGGCTCCACACTCGAAACAGCTTCGAGTGTTGCTGGGTTGGGAACTGCTGCTCTGTATTGCCAGTTGATTACCTTGAAATCTGCAGCGTTCCGCTAGGTGCCCCAAACGTCCACAGTTCGTGCATTTCCAGCACGGGGTTCCGGCAGGGTGATGAAATTGGCAAGTGCCGCACTTGGGGTGAACCCCAGTGTACTCCCTCTTTGGCCTTCCAGAAGGGGTGGGAGCAGGAGCGACAGAGCTGATTGGGGTTGCGGGAGTAACCATCGCGTAACTGCTAGCCTTACGCTTTTTGATGCGGTTGATCTTTTTGGATGAGCCCTCAGCGGCCTTGCCCGTACCTTTGGCTAGGACCCCAGTCTTAACCTGGTCCTGGGTCAGTCGGGCAGCTAGTTCAATGGCCGCTTGTAGGGTTGATGGGTCAGCCCCGATAACGATTCCACGGACAGTGTCAGGTAGGCCATTGATGTAAAGCTCAATAGCCCGGGAGGGAGGGGTGACCAAGTGTGGTACGAGAAGGGAGAGCTCGTGAAAACGCTCCGTGTACCCTTGGTGATCAGCGCCCTTCATTCTGTGCACCCAAAACTCAGCTTCAAGTTTCTGCACCTCACTGCGAGGTACGAACTCGCGGGTAACCAAAGCTACAAATTCCGACCAGGTCATGGCCAAGGCAGCCTCACGCCCGCGGGTTCTTATCTCGTTGTTCCACCAGGTCAGCGCGCGTTTAGACAACATGCTTGCCGCGTGCGTGACTTTCAGTGTCTCAGGGCACGAGCTAATAACAAAGGCAGCCTCCATCTTTTCGATCCACTGGAGGAGACCAACGGCGCCTTCTGAACCGCTGAAGCTGGTGGGTTTGGTAGCCATGAAGTCCTTGTATGGCTTATTTGCTGGTTCATTTGCGTTCTGAGCTGGAATTTGGTTGGCCCCCAGAGGTTCCTTCTTGCCTCAGCCCCTGGCTGATGGCTGTTACCATGCCTGGTAACACAGCCGCGATCTGCTGGGCTATAAGGTTGGCTAGATCAGCGGAGTCCAAGGGGGCGGGTGCACGTCTGGGAGGTATTCTTGACAAAATGAAAAAAAAAACGAGCGTTAGATAGAATCAATGACACGCCAAAGATTAAGAATAGAGGACATAGATTATACCAAGAACACAGAATGACATGGCTCAAGAGATTAACAGTTAATATACAACACATAAGCACGCAGCACGTATATAAGTGTAGACATGTGATTGTGATGCATGAGCTATCTAGAGTCAAGGATCCTAGGTTATAGTCTAGGTCGGTTTCCTAATTCCCTATAACCACTGGCTCTGATACCAATCTGTCACACCCCGATCGTGATGGCGGAATAATCGAGGCGCGGCGACTAAGTTGTGATTGTTGAGCACAATAGTATAAAAGTCTAAATGCATAAACATAACCAAAATGTCAAATATTACACCATCCAGGTAACATGAAACAAATTGTTTTAATACAAAATATCAAGTTTCCAAACAACTCCTAGACTAGCCTTCATCTCTCTAAGGCCTCTAAACTTGCTAGGGATTTCTTGCTGCATTATTTCCTGAAAACATGTAACAAACTGTCAACTACATAAAGTAGATGAGTGAATTCATAGGTTTAAAGAAAAAGAGTTTATACACAAACATACTAGTATAGGTTGTAGGGGTTTATATATAGGGTGTACCTGCGGCTAACCCACCACTCCTACAACTTATACTACTATGTTTGGATATAATACCCGGTTTTAAGATGGTTTGTAAGAAAAGGTCTCTTGGTTTTCCCAAAGAGGTTTTTGTAGTAAGTAAAACATGAAATGTTCTCCTGGACTCTCAGCGGGCTTATTATTCTCCCATTAGAGTCGTTTGTGATAAGATTACTCAAAGATTTGTGGTCTCCCAACGGTACATGTAGCACATAGCAGTTAAGCATAAATAAGGACATATAGATTTGAGCATGCTAAGTTTACTAGATAAACCAACACCAAGATCCCACTGTTTACTAGTATCCAAGATGATGGTGAATAAATGATGATGATGATGAATGATGATGAAACTCAATGATCACACAAGACTTGATTGATCCCACGCAAGACTTAAACCAAGACTACCTCGTTCTTGTCATCCAGGACTCAGCTAGGTTCTACCGAGAGTAGGATAGACTCCCCAAAGAATCCTGGGTTCCCTTGGTCCCTACCGAGACTAGTATAGGTCCTCAAGAGTTATGGATTTCACCGAGACTAGTATGAAATCCCATGAGTTACGAGTGCCACCGAGAATAGAATGCCACTCATGGTCGCGAGTTCTACCGAGAGTAGAATAGACTCTCGCGTCCAATTCAACTCATGATGCTTTGATCTCTAGATTTCCATGCTGACACAATGACTATGATGATATGAATATGATTCCCATTCCCATGATGTCAATGTTCATAGAATTTCCCATACTCATTGATTTCCAATGTTCTTAGATCTCCATAAGTTGATGGGTTTTCCCCATGTTCATAGATTTCCAAAGTTTATAGATTCTTAAAAAGCTTGTGGATTTCCGCACGTGTGTAGAAATCCAAAAGTTTATAGTTTAAAGAGTGTTTGAATAAATGATTTTATCCAAACGTGTAAAGTTACCATGTTTCCACCCCATAGTTTTGAAAAGCTTAAATAGGGGCTATGAACTCACCTTGATCTCGGGTTAGGATGGTGCTACAATAGATCTCCTTAGCCTAGAGTTGAACATATATATAAGGTTAACAACGTGCTATAAGTCTAAGAAAACGAGCTTACGCGGCCTCGAGCAAAAACTGGGTTTTAAAGACGAAAACAGCTTGGTTCTGGCTTGATTCGATCGAATAGGAACACGTTCGATCGAATAGACACACATTCGGTCGAATCTGAGGCACACTCGATCGAACTAGAAACACATTTGGTCGAACCAGTTGGAAAAACTCGTTCGGTCGAACATGGAACTTGTTCGATCGAATAGACACTCGTTCGATCGAATACGAAACTCATTCGGTCGAATGAGTTGGAGACCATTCGGTTGCTTTCCTATTCGATCGACTGGACTGATTCGATCGACTGGTTCGATCGAATGAGTCTGATTCGACTCCTTCAAGCTGGGCGACGGAGAAACCTACGGGTTTTTCAGATTTTCCAGATTTTTGACCCAAAATCGAAGTTTTTGACATGGAAATGCTCGGGATTGAAAGGGCTATCGATTCCTAGTGATTTTAAACACAAAAGCCTGCATTTTGACACCAAAACAAGACGGTTTTTGACCCGAAAACTCTAGAAACGAAAATGGGTGTTTTTGCTCGATTTGAGGCCGAAAATGGTTATGAAAATGGATGATTTTCAAGAAGATCTTACCAAGAATAACAACAAACAGATTTGTGGACTCGGATTTGAAGTTTGAAGACTTTCTCTCTCTAGTTTCTCTCTCTAGAATGAGAGTGTTTGGGTGGGAAGTGTTGGTGGAAATGAAAGAGATGGTGTAAGAATACTTGATTTTCCGCTTAAATACTCGGGTGACTCGGGTTCGGGTTTAGGCTACCGACGGGTCAAGACTAGTCGAGTTCATAAGTTTTTAAACAAACTAAAACTTTTTCAGCAAAACTTTTATAAAACCATTTTCCGAATAATTATTTGAAATCTTTTTAAATAAGAACATTTAATTTTTCGAAAGCATAAAAATTAATATTTTTCAGGCGTAAATGTCGTTTTATAAAATAAATATTTTAAATGATAAAAGCAGATTTTTCCAATGATATGGGTTCCGAACTTATCGTCCAGAATCCCAAAGTCTATAGTTTCCGATGATTTCACGATCCTAGTTTACCAATCGAATTTCAGGGCGTTACACTGTCCATATACCATACTTCATTCATTGTTGTGGACTGTTCCTACACAAATTAAAGGAAAAGAATCAGTTAAGTGATGGATCACAAGATAATTAAGCTTGCAAAACATCAACAGCATCATCATCATCAGTTGCAATTGGTTTTGGATCCTTATACACTGGCTCACAAGACTCATCAGTCTCATTACCAGTTCCATATGAGTTTCCAACATAGGGAATTATGCTTGTGCATTCTTCAATGATTGATTGTCTTTTCATGATCGTCACTTGAGCTTTAGTATTTGGTTTCCACAAGAATCCATGTGGTTCATACCCCTATTTCAAGAGAAACTTCTCATCTCCAGTGAGTTCATTTGATTTCTTTCTGTAGTATATTTTCTTCCTAGGCTTACTTTTTCTTTCACAACTGGTTGATTGTTCACAATCAATAGAATTTACAGATTCTTGAGACTTAACTGATTGGCTTCTGTTTAGTTTCTTGATCATTGTACTCTTTTTCTTCTCACTGAAACTTCTTTTCCTTTTAGCTACTTCAACACTCTTCATTTGATTCCAATGGTCTTTTGATGAGCAATTTGACCATAAAAAATGATTGAAAATGGTAAGAACTGTTGAATCTTTTCATCACTCCTTTCAATTAAACTCTTTACAAAATTAATCTTTTCCAATTTTATTGATCTCTCATTCTTTTCACTTCTTGGTCTTGACCATCTTCTTAGATATTCTTCCATGCTTTCCACATCTCCCACATCAAATAATTCATTATTAGAATATATTGGGTAGATTGGTAGAAAATGATCATCATTCTTGCAGGTTTCATCATTCTTATTGTTGTTCTTGACACTTGCTCTTTTTAAGAATACTTTGGTTGTAAGATTTTCACTGATTTTCATTTCTTTAGATCCACCACAAAGGTCTAAATATTTGTGTTCTCTTCTCATCTTCTCATGGTGTTTCTTCGTCTTTGGAGTAATCTTTGGTAACAAAGGGATGTTGTCCTTTGAACTTTTCTTACTCTTGTCTTTTCCTTTCAAAGTTCCAAAGCTTGAGTATTGATCAATTGACACACTTATGTCATCTTCACTTGACACTTGAAATTCTTGATCTTCCATTGAAACTTGAATTCCAACAGAATTGTCAACAAATTTTTCTTTTGTTTCAACAACTTTCATCACAAACTCTCCTTCTTCATCAACCTCAAACATTTTATAATTCTCAACAAATTCTCTTTTATCCTCAAACACTTTCTTGAATTGATTAAGATATGCTCCTCTCTTGTCCTTGTCCACCTTTAATGAATAATTGTCATTAAAGGGTGGATGGATAACCTTGTACTTATCCTCTTCTTTAGTATTCTTCAATTTTCCACATATGTTACCAGTGGATACTAGATGTTTTAGAAACTCAACCTCAACTTGAAGTTGAGTGTTCTTCAACTTCTCATCAAGCTACATTTTCTTTAACCCTTGAATCTCAGTAGTGTATCTGGACTGAGATTCAAAACTGTCTATGTAGTCTTGTTCCAAACTCTTGATTTTGTTTTCATATGTTAATTCACTCATCTCATACACATTGATTATACTCTGTTTCTTGAAACATTCAGTTTTCAATTCCCCAACCTCCTTTATTAAGATACTATTCATTTCAAGTAATTCAAAAGTTGTGGGTTTTGAATGTACATGTGATGAGAGGATTCAGCTTGATTTCCAATATTTTCCATAAATGCCACATTAGCCTTCTCAATGTCATCAGCATGATTACTCAAGTCAAACATACCATCTTGTGATTGTTGAGCCAGAACAACATTCCCTTGGGTTTCTAGGCTAAGTGAAATTAATCCTGTTTTGATTGGTAGGAGCTTGTGGATGGATTTGTTGGTTTCTGTAAAATGGTTGTTTTCGAGGGAAAATTTTTTGTTGATTATGTTGCTAGAGGTTGTTGTTGTTGTTGAACTGTCTCTGTTAACCTTGATTTTGATTTTGATACTTGAATTGGTTTCTCTGTTGATTGTAGTTCTGGAACTGCCTTGGTTGGTTACACTATCTGGCAAAATGGCCTGGTTGTTGGCATATATTTCTTTGGACTTGTCAAAGCCAATCATGTCATTTTGGTCCAAAGACTAATGACCTTCCTGTTCTGTTTTAAAACCTCTTGCTTCTCACAGCCAACATGGTAGCTTGCCATTTGAGATCCATATCTTTCAAGTCATCAACATCACTTTGTTCTAAGTCTTCTTGCACCAAACTTGTGTGTATCAAGTTCTTGGCCACAAAGGCTTTATATAAAACAGTGAACATTGAGAAAAGAGCTTGATAATCCTTTCCTTGATTAGAGCTTCCTGCAAAATTAGGAGCATGTCCACTTTCTATTGAGGATGTTTCACCATCATCCATCAACTGAAAATTAAACCTTGGCTGTCCACTTTGACTTCCAGACTGACTTGCCATAAACACTCTAGGAGTTTCAGCATTAAATTCATTTGGTTCTTCAATGAGGTGAACTTGCTGATGATTTTTTGTTGACAGATTCCCGATTGGTGAAATAGAGCATTTGCAACATGAAAGCTTGGTTTTTCTTCCTTGATCATGTGATTCTTTATCATCTCATGCTTAGCTACTTGCAGAAAACAGATAACATCATCTAGTTTGAATATTGGGAAGTTTGCCTTATCATTAATGAATTTGCTAGTTGTGTACCATTCACTAGATAGGGATGCAAGCAACTTCTTGTTCATGTAAAAATCAGTGATTGCAAGGTCAGTGGTTCTTATCTCATTGACTATTACAACAAACCTTTGCAACATAGATTTCAACCTCGCTCCTTCTTGATACTTAAACATATCAAATAGTTGCTTCAATCTGTCTTTCTTAATATCTTTAAGCTCGGTATTTCCTTTAAATATATCAACTACAACATCAAACATGGCCTTTGCAGTAGTGTGATGATTCACACTTGTCAGGATTTCCCATGATAGTCCTAGCTTCAACATGGATAGTGCCTTATCGTCCATTTTCCTCATTTGTCTCTCCAATAATTGGTTATTGTTTGCACCAACAGTTGCAACATATGGACCATTCTTGATAGAGTTCCACATATCAACATCATTGTAACAAACAACAACTTCAAAAAGGACTTTCCACTTGATGTAGTTTTCCTGTCCTAACAACCTTAGAATCATGTTAGTAGATACCTATTGGTCATCCATTTTTTCAAAAATGTTTTTGGTATTTTTTAAAAAAAATTTAGAAATGGAAATTACTTAAAACTCAACAAATTTTGAAAAACAACCAAATTCGTGAATAAAATCCTTATATATGATGAAAATAGATGGATTAGACCAAGATCTTTAATCAAACACACAATAAACAAGGTAGATCGGAGAATATAACACTTTTAAACCTTAACAGATTGTAGATCTGAAAAATGAAAAAAATAGCTACTGACGTCACTGACCAATGAAACAGTGCTCAGCTGACGCCATCATCTTCTTCTTCAAAATCAGCAAATAATCAGCAATAACTTCACAATCCGCAACATTAGGATCTTCACAAGAGCAATAAATCTGCTTTGATACCAATTTTTAGGACCGATCTTCTACTAAAGCAATCTCGTAACCAACAACAGTGTGTTGAGAAGAAGGTTACGAAGGATGCTAGTGTGAAAACCCGATGAACATGAAAGGCGGAATCAACGATACTCAAAGTGTTGCTAAACGAGCACAGATGTAAAAAAACACATAAAAGTCACTCAAAAGATTTCCATTAATATTATATAAGAATACAATGAAGACTATTAGAGTTTCTAGGTGGAAAGACAGGTGTGAGGCTACATTCCGTACAAAATATTCCGTTTACAAGAAAGTGTGTCAACTGTCAAATTTCTTAATATTCACTCAGGTGCCCTCACGTCTGATTGTCATAAATGTGACCTAAACTTTCCATAAATAGGCACAACTGGCACCTTCTATAAACCCTAATGATTGTTAGAAAACATATTCAAATGTATTAAAAAATATTACAAGTGTAGAAGGTCTTCGATCAAGCTTTCATCCTTGTCGAGCAAACCTTGTAACCATAAGTGTGCTTGGAATAGTTCTCCGATAAAGCTTTATTTAGAATATTTTCCTATGAAAATATTCTTCAAGCAAACTTCAAATTTCATGACTAAATCAAACTTTGCTTGATAATATCCTACGAGAAAACATGTTCTTCTTGATCTCTTCAACCTTTTGTATTTAACTTATTTGAACAAACTAAGTGTGATGGTGATACAGTAGCTTGCTCTATGTTGAACCTCGCTTGATGTTGAACCTTGTTCGTGGAATCCCTTTGTATAATTCCATCTGAACTTCCTTCAAATGTGCTTGAAATCACTGTTTATTGAACCTTGCTCGATCCATCAAATTACTTGGATTCAGCTTGGTTAAGTCAAGGGTTTGCTCTGAAACAAACCTTGCTCGACTGAAGAATAACCTTTCTTGAAGAAGTGTAGTATGCTCAAACTAACAATTAAAAGAATTCTAGAAGATAACCATGCTCGAAAGTAAGATACCTTTCTTGAATAAGTTCTAGGCTTGCTCGAAGTGCCAAGTTTGCTCGAGGAGGTTGAGAAGATTCCAATCTTCCTTCGTCAAAATTTGATCCCAACAGTATACTCTCGACTCAAGTCAAAGCCAATATAATATTATAATAATATTTTCTTCAGACAGAACCCCTACAATTATTGGCTTAGTAATCACCTAGATTCTTATGCAGCACTTCCGCACTTGCATGTTTATCGAAGTATTCGTCTTTGGCAGGCATAGCATACGGTGGTCGTTGGGCTATGCACTTACTTGGAGGATTCGTTCATTTTTGTAGGGATTTGTTAGCACGCTCTTCGAGGAGGTGTCGGTTTTGGGCAAGGTTTACGAGTATAGTGATCGTTGGGTGGGGGCATGGAAACCGAGGTAGAGAGGGTCATCTAGAGAGAGAGATGAGGGTGTGATGAAATGAGATGTCTTTATGCCTTATTTATAGAGCTGATTAGCCGACCCATCGCGGTAAGCGATGAGTTTTAGAAAGGATCCATCGGGTATCACGATGGATCAGGTAGCATCGTATTATTATTATTATATTCCATCGCGGTACGAGATGGAGTCTTGGATGCCCATCGCGTATCACGATGCCACCCAGTAGTTGTGAAACGTCATCACTAGCCTTGCCACGTACTCCTCGTGGCTTGACATGTGGTGCCATGTGGTGTGACACGCGTTACATACTGTCAGACCACTTCATCACGTTACGAGATGACAAGTTGCTTATGGGAGATCGCGTATCGCGACGCCTCCCATCATGTTGTTTTGTGACATACCCATCGCGATACGCGATCGGTGGTCTTCTGATCCATCACATATTGAGATGGGTCAAGAAATCATATTTTCAATTTGGTGCTTATACTTTGAATAGTTGGCATTTTTGGATCGAAACGTTAAAGATGTTACATCCTCCCCACCTTGGAATGAATCTCGTCCGCGAGATTCACTTTCTAGAATAATTGTGGGTATTTCTTTCTCATTTCGGATTCTAATTCCCATGAAAACTCTAGGCCTCTTCTAGAATCCCATTTTATTTTAACCAATCTTAACTTACGCCTCTTAAGTTTCTTTATTTTAAGATTTTTCAATTTGTAGGGGTCGTTCTACAAACTTGAGATATTTATTTATTCGATGTTTCTTAAGGGCATAGTTAATGTTTCATCGGCCATACATTTACGTATGCTAGAAACATGATTTACATCGTGTATCCCTTTCATTTCTTCATGTAGACGTAGGCGATAAGCGACAGTACCGATTCGTTCGAGTACTTCGAATGGTCCAACAATGTGGACTTAACTTTCCATCATTACCTAAGCGAACAACACCCTTCCAAGGTAAAACGTTCAAGAGAACTTTATCGCCTACACTGAATTCTAATGGTTTAATTTTTTGATATAAAGGTTAGGTTTTAAGTGTCGCTTTGTTTTAAGATCTGATACTAAGGCGAATCAGACCTTATAATGTAAGAAAAACATAAATTTTTTGGTAAACAAGTTGTTTAGAACGAAATGGTATGAACGAGCGACGTTCATACCTTGTTAAAGCAAGAAAATGAAATGTTATAGCCAATAACTCATTTTTATAGTATAACGGGCATAACGTGATGTAAGGAAGTGATAAAAATGGAAAGGCACGGAAAATCATATTTGGATCGAGTTCTTGAGAAACTCGATTCATTTGGAAGAAGAATTGAATCAAATTGAAACGGACTGAATCAAATTAGAACGAAACTCAATTCAATTAGAACGAAACTCGATTCGATTTGAGTGAAACTTGATTCGATTAGAATGAAACTCCATTCTATTTGGATTAAACTTGATTCGATTAGAATGAGACTCGATTCGATTAAACTTCTATTTTCTGTTGAATTTTTAGTAAAACCTTGTTAAGGAAAATAAAAATTTTCCAAGCTAACCTGGACCCAGCCAGGGGCTCTGCCCCTTGGACCCTGCTAGGGGCTACCGGCCCTAAAACCTCGCTACTAGGGGCGATGCCCATGTACATCCGTTCGCTGATGACTTACCAACCTAGAAGTATGATATAGTTAGAAGTAGTAAGTTAATACTTATAATTATTACACAATTAGCTGTGCATAGCTAAGGAGAGTATTACAGTTAACTCAGAGAGGAACATGACACATGTGAGTTTCTAGCCCCTTTCTCTTTTATGTTTTTCAGGGCTGTGTGCATACTCTATGTGATAGGTTTACATACTTATTATATTTGGTAAGTGTATGACAGTGAACATGTATGTATAGATGTATATTATATATGTATATATCACAGAAGCTATGTATGGATGTATGGTTGTATGGTTATCCATATATATGGGACCATAATATCTGTGATTTGAGATAGTTATGTATGAAGTATGAAAGTATGAACGAATGTATGTGTGTATGAATGTATATAAGTATGAAGGAAAGGTAAATTAGTTAAGTATGTAATATGTATCTTCAAATAAATAAATACACACATATATATATTAATAAGTATGTGAATGCAATGTGTGTCACCTAATTAACTTGAAGTCACTCAGCGCAGCTGACTTTTAGTATGCATGCATGTAAATATGTTAAAGGAGCTGGCATGAGGATGACACATGGTATGGACTGAGAGGCTGACATCTAAAGAAGGAAAACATGATGTTTTAATATTATATGTTTTGTTGAGACAATTTGTGATGTTTTTAAGACAAGTATTGTATGCTTTCTAAGAAATGGTAGGCTTTTTATTATTTCGGGAAAAGCTTTTATTCACTCTATCATTTGAACTGTGTTTATGAGTAAATCATCACCCAGTGTACGGCACTGGGACCGGGGTGTTACAGGTAGATTATTCATTATGCCATGATGTAATATGGCCCATTGGCTATGGATTGAATAGCGAGGTGTATTCATTATACAAAGCTACTCATTCGTTAAGGTAGGAGCTCATACTGTTGGTTCTATACTTGGTGGTTTTACTGAGTTCTAGTTTAATGGGTTTTGTGTTTGGATTATGTAAGTAAACCAAGATCCTTTAGTGATCACAGTGGGCTTTATGTTGGGCTTGGTTGTTGGTTATCCTATATATAGATAATGTGTATAGGGTTTTTAGGTTGGCCATTCATATTGTTTGTGTGGTGAACAATTTCGTGTAACCTAGTACTTAAGCACCCGACGTTAATACAACGTGTGCTTTGAAGCAAGATCTCGTGTTCTTTACATATTGCCTTTGATTGTCTTGAATCACCCTACGTTATATTCCGCAATAACGTTGGTTTGTTGATATTATATTGCATAGATCCCGTTTCGGGACTTACAATTGGTATCAGAGCCTTTTGAACCATTCAAGGCTCGGTTTGATATTAACAGATTCAAGATCTCGAGGTTTTGTGGTGTTTGTGTGTTTTCCAGCGAGATACTGATCGTAGAAGAAGGACAAAGTCTGGTTTGGTCAATGATATCCGTATATTTGGAAACAATTAAATACCACCAAAATATGGATTTGGTTGTTTCAAAAATCCGCAAGTCAGACGTGTCTAGGGTGTTCTCGGCAATATTTCACTTCTCTCGGCCAAAATCAAGTGATTTCGGCCAGTTTTGATCATTCTCGGCTTAGCTCAAGTGTTCTCAGCAAAATTAAAGGGTTCTCAGCCTTTAATTGTTCTCGGTCAACTACGTTTTCGGTCAACAGTGGTTCTTGGTCAACATTTCCTGTTCTCGGTCAACGTTGACTGTTAACAGATCTTGGGCCTAATCCTTCCACGTTGGTCTTTGTTTATTGGACTTTAGGATTTTTGAGTTTAAGATTGGACTGATTAATATAAAATGGACTCAATAACTAACAGTAATGGATCATCCAATGCTACTCTTCACCAAGAACTGGATTCAATAATGGGTACCACTACACACATACCCAGTCTACTGCCTCATGAGGGGTTTAGCGAGTGGAAATTCAGATTCGTGAATATGTCAAAATGAAAGATGTCCTCAAGTCATCACCACCAACATGAGAACTTTTATGAAGTTGTTGTGAAGCCAGTTGAGCTTTATGATGATGATGACTTTGATAAGGTTGAGGAAGATGAAAGGGCACACTTAACCTTAACCATGGCACTCTCACCTGACATTGCTTTGGGTTTTAGAGAACTCCGATCTGCTAAGGTTCTTTGGGAAGCATTGATTTAGGTGTATGAAGGAAATGAAGACATGAGGAGGAGCCATCAAGATCTCCTTCGACAAATATTTAACATGTTTAATCACATTCTAGGAGAGTCATTGGAGACTCAGCTTCATAGGTTCATAACTTTTATGACTGAGATGAGATCTGCGAACATCAACTTAACAGCTGCTGAAACAAACAATAAGTTGGTGAACTCCTTACCTCAAAGTTGGGATATGACGTTGCAGTTATTAAAAAGACGAAGGACCTCAATATGTTGACATTGACTGAGGTTATGGCTATCATCATGGCATGTGACATGGATGACAAACAACGTGCTATAAACCATGCCAACTCCTACAACGCAGCAGGTTACAGTGTTGCCATAAATAATGCACTTATCTCACAAAACAACTTTTATATGTTCAAAGCTACCCAAGGACAACAACAGTTTCAACCTCAAAGCAATTTTTCAATGTTGAAATCCTCTCAGGGTCAATTTTCTCCAGTTTCACCACAAACAGCTCCAATGTTCTTTTCTAAACCTGCTCAATCCAGTGCTGCAAATGTTAAGCCACAATCATCTGGTGTTTCTCCCCGTCAAAATTCAAGTCAGATTCCTTCCATCTCTAAGGAAACTCAAGAGAACATTGCCTTGATGGCGGGATTCATGAACTTTTACAATGCATTCCTTGCTGGAGATCTAGTTCAACCAGTAGTTGCTGTTGAACATGATCAGATTCATCCTGATTATGTAGAAGAGATGAATATCTCCTGGCAAATTTCCATGGTAGTGTTTCGTGCTAAGAAATTTACTAAGAGAATGGGGAGATTAATTGGAATGAATCAAAAGGTGGGTTTAACAAAGACACTCTGAGGTGTTACAATTGTCACGAGCAGGGTCACTTTGCTCGTGAATGCACTAATCCAGCCAAGGAGGGAAATATGGAAAGGGTGTTGGTTCCCGTGGGTAATGCTAGAGGAGACGGTGGGAGTAGCTCAGGTGATGGTAAACAGGGTATGGTTGCTCAACAATTCTCCTGGAATGATCAGATGTTTGCTCTCAACATTAACAACCAGACTGACAACTTTGCTCATGTTAAGGATGCTGAAGAAGAAAATGTTGCTGAGGAACAAATAAAGGAACTTCAGTTTGCTTTTATGGCATTCACTTCTTCCAGCCCTTCGAAGGTAAGTTCTACATTATGTTCTCAAGCTTGTATTGAAAAAGTAGATCTTTACAAATCTCACAATAGTAACATACTTAGAGAAATGGAAAAGGTAAAATCTGAAAATCATAAACTCAAGAAAAAAAAAAGCTTACCTAGAAAAAATTGAGGCATGGATAAAGGACTTTTCCAAGTTAAAATCTTATTTCAGTTTAAAATGTTGTCACCATCTTGATGCTAAACAGATAATTGTTGAACTAACTGCTGAACTGGAAGCCTCTAAGTTAGAAGTCTCAAATCTAACTGAAAAATTTTAAAGGGCTAAACTTGATTTTAGAAAATTTGATGGCTCCAGTAAGGTAGTTAATTCCATGACTGAAAATCAGTTATGGTGGAAAGAGAATGAAGGTGAGGGTATAGGATATAGTCATGTACTCCTACCATATAATGATAATTACACTAGTCTTCCTCTTACCAAAGAGTAGGAGGAAAAGGTAAAAGACATGAAGTATGGTAAGCCTGTTAAAAATGAAAAGGTCGACTCAGTAAGGGTATTTTTCCTGTCAAATGAGAATGAAACTGCATAATTGATCAAAATGTTCATGGTGCTTATGGAAAATCAGCTAAATTTGAAGCTAAAGGGCATTCACTGCGACAATGGCGTAGAATTCAAGAATGCTTCATTAAATCAGTTTTGTTCTGAGAAGGGGGGTGCTTCGACAATACAGTTCTACTCGAACACCGCAATAGAATGGTGTGGCTGAAAAAAGAAACAGGACTCTGATTGAGGCAGCTAGAAACATGTTGTGTGATTCAAAAATGCCGCTATTCTTCTGAGCAGAAGCTGTTAATACTGCATGCTATGTTCAAAATCGGGTGCTAATCAAGAAGTCTCAATGAAAACTCCATATGAGATTGTCTATGGTCATAAGCCTACATTTGGTCATTTCAAAGTGTTTGGCTGCCCATGTACTCTACAGAACCATGAGTCAACTCCAAAATTTGGGGCCAAAGCCGAGGACTGTTACTTTATTTATTTTGCTTGTCGTAGTGCCTATAGAGTCTATAATAAGTCAACCAAGAAGATTCTTGAATCATATGATGTACGTTGGTTGAAAGAAAACGAACCTACCCATCGGGTTCAGGTTTCATTGACATCCCTAATGTATCGTAATTATTACATGATCGGCGATGGGTGGTAACTTATTGGAGATGTTTGTTACATTAAGTCGGTGATGGGTGATAATTAAATTATTAGAGATGAAATACGTTTGGTACAAGAATTATTGGGTACGGGAGCCCGTGTTGGTCCTGACTGGCTCTTCGATTACAATGAACTCTTCAAACTGTTCAATGTGCTTTTTGTCCTCGACTCGGAAGTTTCGGGTGCCACTACTGTAGATATGGAAAAGGAAGAATTGCATGTTGTCTCGCATATATGTCCAGTTCTAGATGATGATCTTTCAGAATCACCAAATGTCTCTCAGAATATGTCTGTCAATCATCGAGAAGAGGTTACTGAAACTGTGTCATCACCAACCTCATCAGAAGATACCCATGTAGTTGAGGGGGAGAGTCATATCCATCAAATTTTCGGGAGCACGTTGTTTCCTGATGTCATTCCGAATGAATACGTCACCAGCACCTCGTACTCACATAGTAACAGCGGCCTCTGGATGGAAAACCCTCTGACTGAGGTTGATGAAAATTTGTCAAACTTACCCTCTACCAGTGTTGTTCCCGAACAATCGATAACATCAAGAATTCAGCGAAATCACCTGAATGAAAATGTCATTGGTCCTCTTGAAACATGCGTGTCCACCAGAAGTCAGACTGGACACATAAACAGTTGCTTGTTTTCTTGTTTTATTTCTCATATTGAGCCAAAGTCGGTCGAAATGGCTCTTCAAGAACCAAGTTGGGTGGATGCGTTGCATGAAGAATTAAATTAGTATGATAATATAAAGTTCTCGAGATTGGTTGACATGCCAGTGGGAAAGAAAGTGTTGGATACGAGATGGGTTTTCCGAAACAAGCAAGATGACACAGGGGTTATCGTTAGAAACAAGGCACGACTGGTTGTTCGTGGTTTTCATCAGGTTGAAGGTCTGCCAGAAATAAGAGAACAATGGTGTACCCGGAATATAAAGTGTGCCCGGAAGACAAGGTCTGCCAGAAAACACTTGTAATTTCAAAGCAATCATAATCACAAGTAATACATAGCATGCCCGGAATGAAATTAAATATAAAACACCTAAGTATACTATAGTATAAAATTTCAAAGAGCTTGCCTGACAATCCTATATTAGCATTAAGCTTCCTAGGGTTAACATATTCACACATCAGGTATGCTTGGGAACTAAACTAAACAGGATAGTCTACCCGAGTAAATTCAAATAATTAAATCATACCCGAAAGAGACAAACTTAGTTAAAAACAACTAAGTGTGCCCGGAAAGGTTAAAAAGCATAAAACCATACCCGAAAATACATATTCAAACATAAGCAATCAGGCTTGCTCGGAAAGTAACTAAAATAGTAACTCTACCCGAAAAGTATGAAATACTTCAATGAATGCCCGAAAATAGTAAACATAGATAAAAACATCTAAGTATACTCGGAAAGGTTATAAAAACATTAAACCTTACCCGAAAATACATATTCAATCATAAGCAATCAGGCTTGCCTGGAAAGTAACTAAAATAGTAACTCTACCCGAAAAGTATCAAATACTTCAATGCATGCCCGAAAATAGTAAACTTAGATAAAAACCTCTAAGTATACTCGGAAAGGTTATAAAACATTAAAACTTACCCGAAAATACATATTCAATCATATTCAACTTTTTGTGCCCGGAAAGGTTTGAGAATATCAAACCTTACCCGAACTTACATATTCAACCTATTAAAGGCAAAATGCAACAATGTTTGACTTCAACCACTTGTCAAAGACAATTCTAAGTTATGTATCATTTTAGACCATAGTTTAAGAGCAAATGGTGCATTTAGAGATCAAATTTCAGTTATTTTTCTTTTCAAAACAATTTCTTTTGTAAGTTGAAAAGATCTCAGGAATGGGATCATATTGACTAAGTAGCTTTCTCAATACTTCATTCTCAGCATTATTATGACTACAAAGACAGGTCAACAGCAGGTCTAGACTTAACATGATTTTCATTTCTTTGGTGATATTATTAAGTTTCAATTAAGTTTGCAGAAAATTTAATGGATAACACATATTGTTTTCTGATGCTCCTTATCTATCCTCAAGGCTTATTTGGCTTTCTCCAGATCACCCCAATTTGACTTTGACCCCCTGGTTTTTGTTAAATCTTTTAATGACAAAACATATTTTTGAAAATTTATAAGATATTTCACATCTACAAACATATGTGAGGTTGAACGTTGGACTTACATGCCACACAAATCAGACTTACAGGCCTTTCATTCAGGATGTTTAAAGGACTTATATGATTGCCTCCACTCTTGTAGTTCTGTTATTAACCCTCATGTTTGTATTTTCTCAATTAAAATTTGTAAACATATATCAACTTTTGGTTAAATAAACATTTGAAATTAAAGTAGTTCACAGCTGTTCTTTGTCATTCTTTTAAAAGATGATTCATTTTGGGTAACCAAAAACCAACAGGCTTGTGTATGACTGGATAATCACTTTTCTGCCTATCATTTGAAAAGATTTATCTAGGAACATGCATAGATAACAATGTAACTCCACATAAATCTTAGCATTTTCTTTATGTTTATATCACCTTAGATTTTACATATCATGAGAAAGCAACCATACATGTCAATGACTGTTCTTAGAGTCCTTTTAGCCTATTAAATCCATATGATTGGCTAAGAAGTCAATGTACTATCATTTCCCATTATATTAAGTTTAATATTCAATCACTCCAATGTCTCTTAATTGGCAGGTAAATGGCTGTTCTGTTTGACCACAAGTGGTCAACAGGATCAAACATACATTGTGAATGTATGTCCTTTCAAAGTCAGAGCTATTGACATACTTTTAAGTTAATGAACATAAAACAAGTTATAATTGCTCCAAATGCTTTCAGTTTTCGGGTTAATGGATATCCTTTTAATCTTTGCAGATTATAGGACCAAACATACACAAGTGTATGTCCTTCCAACTTGTGAAAATGACATAATTTTCAGCAAAAATAACTTCTTGAGACTTTTCATTGAAAAATCCTTCTTTTAAGCTTCTATAAAGCTTGAACTGAATAGTATTATCATGTCTTTACACCATTAATCAACTTGCTCATGGTTAGATCAAAATTTGTAATTATGCAAAAATTCATTTGAAGTTCATTTGAAAGCTTTAATTTTGACATAAAGACATATTTTGACATAAACAGTTGAAACATATTCAAATCTTAATCATTTTCAACATAATTAAAACAGGTAGACATTCTCAACATTTACAGTCTAACCTATCCTAATAACATCAAGATGATCAGATAACACACATATTCAAGCAATCATAGTCAAGTGATCACTCATGATATCAGATAAGCATTTAATTCACATAGATAGATCAAACTACTTATCATAACATCAAATCAGTTAACTGATAATCAATCATTAGCATCAATGACATAAAAATAGCACAGATAATCAGTTGAGCACACAACAGTTAACATCAAACATGTCATATTCAACATATTCATTTAACATATTTATTCAATATTCAAACTATGTGACCTCAAGTAAGAATAGTCAATTAGCACATTGAGACACACACTAAGCACACATCGTCAATCAGACCTCATCTGAGGTGATCATACCCAGAGCTTTCAAAAGAAAGTTGAATCTGGTTCTGTCAAGTGGCTTGGTGAATAGGTTAGCCAAGTTGTCACTTGTGTCAACTCTCTGCATATCAATCAAACCTTTTTCATTACAATCTCTAATGAAGTGATGTCTGATTTCAATGTGCTTAGTCTTTGAATGTTGGACTGGATTTTTTACAGTAAAGTATGCAGCAGTATTATCAATGAAAATAGGAGTGTTCAGAAAATTCAAACCATAATCCAACATTTAGTTATGAATCCAGAGAACTTAGGCACAACAAGAAGATGCAGCAACATATTCAGCTTCTGCAGTTGAGATTGAGACAGTTGTTTGCTTCTTGAATTGCCAAGACACCAGCCTGTTTCCCAAAAATTGACATCCTCCTGAGGTTGACTTCTTGCTCATGTTGCAGCCATCATAATCACTGTCTGTGTAGGCAATAAGGTCAAAAGATTGGTTCTTTGGATACCAACTTCCTAAGTCTGGTCTACCCTTCAAGTATCTAAAAATTCTCTTAACAGCATTCATGTGGGAGACTTTTGGATTTTCTTGGAATCTTGCACAGACACATTCATCAAACATGATATATGGTCTTGAAGCAGTAAGATACATCAGAGACCCAATCTTTGCTCTGTATTCATGTTCATCTACTGGCTCCACCTTTTCATCAGCTACCATCTTTTCTTTTGTATCCATATGAGTTGAAGCAGTCTTCAAGTCATTGCATTTGAATTTGTCTAGGATGTCCTGCACATACTTAGACTGATAGATGAGAATCGCATCAGCTTTCTGTTGAACTTGCAATCCAAGAAAAAAGTTCATTTACCCCATTGAACTCATGCTGTATTTGGATTTCATTACCCCTTCAAACTCCATGCACATTTGTTCATTTGTTGAACCAAAGATGATATCATCAACATAGACTTGTAATATCAGCAAGTCTAATCCTTTTCTCTTGTAAAAGAGTGTCTTGTCAATGGCTCCTCTTTTGAAACCATTTTCAAGAAGATGATTTGACAGCTCATCATACCATGCTCTTGGAGCCTGATGCAATCCATAAAGGGCTTTATTTAGTTTATACACCCTGTTATGATACACTGGATCTTCAAAACCCGGTGGTTGAGCAACTTACACCTCTTCATCAATCTTTCCATTTAGAAATGCAGACTTTACATCAAGCTGGAACACTCTAATGTTCTTTGAGGCAGCACATGCAAGAAAGATTCTAATTGCTTCAAGTCTTGCAACTGGTGCAAAGACTTCCTCAAAGTCTATTCCTTCCTTTTGAAAGCATCCCAATGCCACAAGTCTAGCCTTGTTCTTAATCACAATACCCCTCTCATCCCTCTTGTTTCTGAAAACCCATTTTGTTCCAATTGCTGATCTGTTCCTTGGCTTGTCAACAAGATACCAAACATGTAGATCTCTGAACTATGCCAGTTCCTCCTGCATTGCCTCCACCCAACTACTGTCTTTTAGTGCTTGAACAATGTTCTTAGGTTCTATTTGGGATAGAAAGCAGGAGTATAAACAGATGTTTGCAGATTCAGAATGACTTCTAGTAACTCTGTCATTTATATCTCCAATGATGTTTTCAGATGGATGATTCTTTTCAACATAAGGGATTTGAACTATCATATCTGCAGACATGTTTGTGTCAAGATTTGATTCATTGAGATCTGGTTCTTCAATGATCAATTCTGTTTCAGCATCATGAAACTCTGGTGCTACTTCAATGTTCAGTCTTGAGGTAGATGCACCATTGTTTCCAATATTCAAGCTTTTCAACAAATGCTGAAATCTTGCAGTAGTTACATCTTCTTCAGTTGTTTGGTTGCTTGGGTTCTCTTCAGTCTGAACCTGATCATTCTCTACTTCTTGATTGACTTGATTAAGCTCTGCATGATCTTGTTCTTGGTCAACGGTTTCATTTGAGATACCCTTGATAAATGTATACTCCTTTTCTTTGGCAGCAACCTTCTTCCATAATCCTTCCAAGTCCAATGTTTTCTTCTTGTTCTCTTCATATACACTGGTCTTGTAGAATGAGTGATCAAAGTCTTCAGGATAAATCTTGAAAGACCTTATCAATTTTTCATGATCAAACAGCCTTGTTGCACCATCAACTGTATTGAACTGATTCTCATTAAAGATGATGTCAGATGACTCAATAACACTCATATGGTCTTTCACATATACTCTGTAAGCTTTTGAGTGTGTATAATATCCAACAAAGAAACAATCCAAAGACTTAGTTTGAAACTTGTTCAAGTAATCCCTTGTGTTCAGAAGAAAACATTTGCATCCAAAGGGCTTGAAAAACTTGATAAAAGGCTTTCTTTTGTTGAAAATTTCATATGGTGTCTTGCTATGCCTTTTATTAACAAGTACCCTATTCTGAACATAGCATGTAGTATTTATGGCTTCTGCCCAAAATGTCACTGGTAAATTTGCATCTGCTATCATTGTTCTTGCAGCTTCAATAAGTGTTCTGTTCTTCTTTCTGCAATACCATTTTGTTCAAGATTTCTAGGAGCTGTGAATTGCTGAAATATTCCCTTTTGTGTGCAGAATTCTTCCATGACTCCATTTTTGAACTCTGTACCATTATCACTTCTCATTGTTTTAACTTTCTTATTCAGTTTGTTCTCAATCATTGTCACACAGCCCTTACTCAATTCTGCAGTCTCATATTTTTTACTTAGGAAGTAGACCCAAGCATATCTTGAATAATCATCAATGATCACAAGACAATATCTTTTCTTTCCTATACTTGGCACACTCACAGGACCAATGAGATCCATATGAAGTAATTCAAGTACTTGATCAATTGAACTAATGAGTTTTGACTTATGAGTTGATTTGTGCTGTTTGCCCTTTTGACATGAGCTGCAATGATCTTCCAGTTGGAAATCTCTTGTAGGTAATCCAATGACATGCTCACCCTTAAAAATTTGTTCATATTCTTAAGATTCACATGACATAGTTTCTTGTGCCACAATTTTGAGTCATTTTCAATGGCTTTGGAAACAAAACATGTACCACCTCTTGAAGCAGCTTCCTTCATGTTGAGTTCATATAGGTTGCCATTTTTAGGTGCCATCATCATAATCATTTCAGGTGGGATAACAAATTCAGGTTTTAAGATGAAATAGTGTAAGTCATCAAAACCAACTTTGTATCCCTTATCACACATTTGTGATATGCTTAACAGATTGTATTGTAAACCTTCAACATGAAACACATTATCAAATGAAACTTTTCCATTTGTTAAAATTCCTTTCCCAACTGTCTTTCCACCATTTTCATCACTTACAAATGCCACAGGACCTTCAAACTTTTCTTCATAATTAACTAGTGATATCTTGTCACAAGTCATGTGCCTAGAACATCCACTATCCATGTACCATATGTCATTCAGTGGAGTGGACTGTTCCTGCACAAAAAGAAAGTTTGATTAGTTGAGTGATGAAGTGCAAGATGTATCAACTTGCAACTCATCAGATTCAGTTTCAGAGGCAGCTTGGGAAGTGAGTGTTGTTGGTTCAGGATCTTCATGAGTCAACTCAATATTGTCTGAGTTATCTGTTTCATATCCAAACTCTCTTGGAGTTTTCACAAATGATGTGGTGTTCTTGCTTTTATCATCTGTTTTTATAGCTTCTTGCATAACATACTCCTTTTCTTCAGAATAGTCTCTTACTTCAGGAACTGTCTCAACCTTGGTTTCAACCTTAGGTTTCCAAAGGAATCCTTCAGGTTCAAATCCATGTTTCATCACCAGTGAGTTCTGTTGGTTTCTTTCTAGGAAATGCACCTCTTTTTCTTGTCTTCTCACTGCTTGATGATCCCTGAAAACTATCAGATTTGACAGATTGAGTATCCTTTTCAGGAATGATTCTCAAGGATTGAGAGTTCTGTTTAACCTTGCTCTCATACTTCACAGGAGATTTACTCCTTTAAGCATGCTTAGCCACAAGTTTCTTTGCTTTCATTTGAGGCTTTTGGATTTCTTTCTTCAGAACTTCCTTTTCACAAACTTTTCCCTTTCCCAGGTATTCATCATACTTTTGCTTGTATATAACAAAGTCTTGTCCATACTTTGTTTCATCTGGGATATGAAAAGGCTTGAATTTGAGTCTTTCATTACATGAATCTGTGTGGTGACCATATTCATCACATTTTTTGCACCAAACCTTTCCTTTGAATCCTTCATGCTCTTTTGGTTTCTTGAACCTTTCACTTGGTTTAGGTGACTTGACTCCAAGAGTCTTCTGAGTCTTCAGATTATCAAAATCAATAGAGAAGGGAACAAACTCCTCAATTTTGATGTCTTGTTTTTCAGCTTTGCTTTTAACAAAGACAATTTTCTCCATAATCATTGGTTCCTCATCACTGTTCTCTCTATGACTTGACTGCCTTCACCAACATCAAGCACTTCATGACTGGAAAAGATTGGATAAAATGAGATAAAATTTTCTGCATCAACTTCTTCAATTACTTTTCCTTTTTGTTTTGTTTTATCCTTTCCAACACAGCCTTGCTTGGTGGCTTGACTGCATTGTAGCTTACCTTTCTCTTTTCATACTTGTCATAAGACACATGCTCTCTTCTTATCTTCTCATTATGTTTCTTCATTCTAGGTGTTACAGGTGGATACTTAGGAAGTTTGTCAATAGATTCTAGTTTTTTGTATCTTCTTCCCCTTTCAGCTTCTTTGATCTGTTCATATGTGATCTGATCACTCAAATCACTCAAATCATCTTGATTGAGATCATTATAATCAAAGTCATCCTCATAGACTTGAACTCCAATTGACTTATCTTCTTTCACTTCTTCTTTCACAACAACTCACCTTCTTCATTCACTTCAACATTTCTGTATAAATCAACAAATTCTTCTTTATCTTGAAAGACATCTTTGAACTGTTACAGGTATGCATCTCTTTTCTCTTTATCAACTTTGGGCATAAAGTTGTTGTTGAAGGTAGGTGGAACAACTTTATATCTGTCTTTTTCACTTACTTGATTTAGAATACCACATATGTTTCCTATGGAGACCAAGATCTTCAAGAATTCAACTTCAACTTGCAGTTTTGTGTTCTTCACCTTTTCTTCAACTAACATCTTCTTTAGTCCATTATCTCAGTGATATATCTGGTTTGAGTTCTGTAACTGATCAAGCAGTCATCTTCCAGACTTTTAATATTTTCTTCACTGATTAGTTCACAAGACTCATACCCATTGATAATACTTTGTTTCCTAAAACACTCATTTTCCAGCTTGCCTACTTTTGTTTTCAATTCATTGATAATTTCATTTAAATCAACAGTAGAAGCAGAGTGTACCTGAGATGATGAACCAACTTCTTTTTCAATTAAGGCCATGAAAGCCACATTTGCCCTCTTGATGTCATCTGTAATGTCTTCTTCATGATTACTCCAATCAGAATTACCCTCATGCTGTGAAGTTACAGCCACATCCCATGATTTCTGGGTTGATTTTGGTTGGATGGAACTGAATTGTTTGGAACAGTTTGATTATCCTGATTGTTGTTCCTTTGAAATCCTTGATTCTGTGGCACAACTTGTTGATTATTATTCATTGGAGGCTGCAGGAAGTTGTTGAAGTTGGGGTTGTAGTTGTTAGAGTTGTTGTTATTGAAGTTCTTCCTTGGCTGAGTCTGTTGTTGAAATTGATGCTGCTGGTTTCTAGGTTGGTTTTGAAATTGGTTCACTTGAAAGTTCCTTGGCATGTAGCATTCTCTAGCAAACTGACCTGGCTGTTGGCAGTTGTAACAGATGGCCCTTGACTTGTCAAACCCAATCCTTTCATTTGGCCCTGATAGAAGTGTTCTACCAGTTCTGTTATACAGCCTCTTGCTTCTGAGTGCCAACATGGCAGCCTGCCATTTCAAATCCATGTCCTCCAAATCATCTGCATCAATTTGCTCCAAATCATCTTGAACAATGCTTGTATGAACCATGTTCTTAGCTAAAAAGCTGATGCATGCCAAGTATTGACGAACAGGCCATTTTATATTTGGAGGCTCATGATCGTATCTCCATAGGTGGCCCACGAAAACGGGCATAACTTGGCCCTGAAGCTCCGTTTCAGGCCTATTACCAATCAAATTGATAGCTTGAGACGAGAGCCCATTGTGGCAAACTGCCCACAGCGGTTTGGCCCCTTTCCGAATCCCAGAAACGACTCCTAAATAAAGTTATGAGCCATTTTAATTATTTTTGTCAATTTTTATGTTTTTGTTTTTGGGTTTGTGTTTGGCCCATGGCCCATTTTAGGCCCATTTCGTATTTGAAACTCTATTTATATGATGTTGATGTAATCTGAAGAGATAGACTTGAATTTTATAATAATTATTTTTTTCTCTTCATTTTCCCTGACCTTTGGGTGGGATTTTTAGGGTTTGGAAGTTCATCACGGTATTCGATTGAATCAACGTGATTCGATCTTCTGTTTGGTTTTACCGCTGCATCAGTTGGTATCAGAGCCGAATTTCTAGTTCAAAAATGCCTCCAAGGAGAAGACCGGTCAATGAGGTTTACGAACGAGAGTTAGAACAACGATTTATGGCGTGGGTGGAGCAACGACTGTATCAAGTGGTCGATCAACTCACTGATCGAATGGCTGACTTGATGAATCGTCGAAGGCCGGCCCTAGAAAATAGGGATTTTGATAATCCGTTTTTTTGGTAATGATGATTCGTCTTCCGAAGAAGGTTACGAGAGGGGACCAAGACCAGAACGTGGAGATGGAAACCGGCGTTGGGATGCAAGGATCCGTACTGATATCCCAGAATTTGATGGGACTAGTTTGGATCCGGAGGGGTTCATCGATTGGTTGGTTATTGTAGATGAGGTGTTTGAGTTCCGAGAGGTCCCTGAAAATAAGCGGGTCTCTTTGATTGCTACCAGGCTACGTGGGAGGGCGTCAGCATGGTGGCAACAGTTGAAGATGACACGAAATAGACTCGGGAAGTCACGGATCGTGACATGGGCCAAGATGAGGAAGTGTTTGCGGGACACTTTTTTACCTCACAACTTTCAACGGTTGATGTATCAACGTTTGCAGAATCTGAACAGGGATCCAGGTCGGTTGATGAATATACGACCGAGTTTTATCATTTGATTTCTCGTAATGATATTCAAGAAACTGATGAACAACTCATTGCTCGGTATATTGGAGGTTTAAGGGTTCAAATCTTGGACTCTGTAAATCTTTTTGATCCGTTAACGGTCACCGAGGCATACCAAAGGGCCTTGGCTTTTGAAAAACAAAACCGTCGGGTGGACGGTTCGTATTCACCACCCCCCTGCTGGAGGAAATTCGGGGGGTCGAGTAGTGGAGGACCTCGTGCCGTGCCTAGTCAACAGAGGTCGGGGGCCAACAACACTGGGTCGACTTCTAAGGGGGCTAGTAGTAGCGGGTGAAGTGTTTTAAATGTGGTGAGACAGGTCATTGGCAAGTTGACTGTAAACAGGCGGGTAAGAGGCACTTGTTTGTTGAATCTGATGATGAACAATATGAAAAATATGAAAAGGCCCCAGAGTATGATGAAGAACCAGAGTATGAGGAGCAGTTTGTGACCGGTGATGTGGGGGTGAACTTGGTGGTTAGGCGTTCTTGCTATACACCAATGGCTGATGGAGACGGATGGCTTAAGCATAACATCTTCCATTCCACATGTACCATTTTGGGGAAGGTTTGCATGTTTTTTATTGATTCTGGAAGTTGTGCCAATCTGATTTCTGAAGAGGCAATCCAAAAGTTGGCCTTGAAGACGGAGAGTCACCACAAACCTTATAAGCTTCAATGGCTTAAAAAGGGGGGAGAGGTAACGGTCTCAAAAAAAGCCCTTGTTTCTTTTTCTATCGGGACCACATATAAAATGATGTTGTGTGTGATGTGGTTCCTATGGATGCGTGTCACTTGTTGTTGGGTAGACCTTGGGAGTATGATCGAAGAATAGAACATGACGGGCGGTCAAATTCTTATAGCTTCATGTTTGGTGGGGTAAAGATAACGCTTGTTCCTAGCAAGCCAAAGCAGCTAGCCACAAAGCAGTCGGGTAACTGTTGACCATTAGTCAGTTTGAAGATGAGATGGTGGGGGAAGACAATGTGTTTGTTTTGATAGGGAAGCTAGTGGCCAAGGAAGTTGAGGTTCCTGAAGCTATGATTCCTTTACTTGAGGAATTTTCCGATGTTTTCCCTGATGAGTTGCCTGATGGGCTGCCACCTTTGCGTGACATCCAACATCATATTGATTTAGAGCCTGGTTCACAATTGCCCAATAGGCCGCATTACAGGATGAGCCCAAGAGAGCATGAAGAGTTGCGTAGACAGGTTGAGGAGTTGATTTCTAAGGGTCATGTTCGTGAAAGTATGAGCCCTTGTGTTGTTCCTGCTTTGTTAACTCCAAAGAAGGATGGTACCTGTCTTAGGCCTTTTATTGGGAAGTTTGTGGTGGTATATTTTGATGATATTCTTATTTATAGTGCTTTTTTCAGTGAGCATGTCGTGCATGTCAAGAAGATTTTGGCCTTGCTTCGCAGAGACAGTTTCTATGCAGCAACAAAGAAATGTGTGTTCATGACCCCAAAAGTTTGTTCTTAGGGTATGTTATTTCAGGTGATGGGATACAGGTGGATGAATCTAAAGTTGCAGCTGTTCAAAACTGGCCAACTCCTACCACCATTACTGAAGTCCGCATTTTTCATGGGCTTGCTTCTTTTTATAGGCGGTTCATTCCACACTTCAGTTCCATTATGGCCCCAATGACAGATTGCATGAAGGGAAAGACATTTGTATGGACGGAGGAGCAGAGTTAGCTTTTCAGGTTATCAAGGAAAAACTCACTACCGCACGATTCTGTTATTGCCTAACTTTTCACAAGTTTTTGAACTTCATACTGATGACTCATAGATTGGATTGGCGAGGTCCTCAGTCAAGGGGGTCGACCAATTGCTTATTTTAGTGAGAAGTTAACAGGGGCAAAGTTGAGATATAGTACTTATGACCTGGAGTTTTATGCAGTGGTCCAAGCTGTAAAGCATTGGCGTCACTATTTGTTTCACAAAGAGTTTTTTTTATTTACTGATCATGATTCTCTAAGGCATATTTGCACGCAAGACAAGATATCTCATAAGCATGGTCGTTGGTTATCATTTCTTGAAAAGTTTACTTTTATGGTCAAGCACAAAATTGGTGTTTCGAACCGTGTTGCTGATGCCTTGAGCAGGAGGGGAAATCTGCTTGTTTCTATGAGAATCAATGTGCTGGGGTTGGATGTTATTCGTGAACAGTTAACCACTGACCCGTATTTTTTAGTTGTGTTGTAGGATGTGCAAGCGGGTCAGAAGTCAGACTTTCTTTTGCATGATGGGTTTTTGTTAAAAGGGAATCAGCTATGTATTCCTGACTCCAGTCTTCGGTTGAAAATTATTCAGGAGTTACATGGGGAGGGTCATGTTGGTCGTGACCGTACTTTACATTTGGTGCAGTCTTCCTACTTTTGGCCTACTATGAGGAAAGAAGTAGATCGTTATGTTAAAAGGTGTCGAATTTGCCAAGTTTCAAAGGGTGTGGCCACTAATGCGGGTCTTTATAAGCCTTTGCCAGTCCCTTTGCAGCCTTGGACTGATATTAGTATGGATTTTGTGTTGGGGTTACCTCGGACTCAGTGGGGTAACGATTCGATCTTTGTTTTTGTTGATCGTTTCAATAAGATGGTGCATTTCATTCCTTGCAAGAAGAAGACAGATGCAGTTAATGTGACTCAATTATTCTTTCGGGATGTTTACCATTTGCATGGTTTGCCATCTTCAATTGTTTTCTGACCGGGACACTCATTTCTTGAGTCATTTTTGGCGCAGCCTATGGAAAATGGTGAACACTCAGCTTAACTTCAATAGTGCCTATCACCCTCAAACGGATAGGCAAACGGAGGTTGTTAATCGGTCACTTGGTAATCTTTTACGATGTCTTGTGGGTGATCATGTGAAGTCTTGGGATCAAAAGCTATGTCAAGCTGAGTTTTGCTCATAATCATGCTGTCAATAGAAGTACCGGGTTTAGTCCTTTTCAGGTGGTTTATTCTGCTCAGCCACGGGGTCCCCTTGACCTGATGTCACTTCCTGTTCCTGGCTCTATACCTAAGAAGGTGAAAGATTTCGTTAAAGGACTACATGAGGTTCATAAAGATGTGCAAGACAACCTGGTTCGAGCCAATTTAAAGTACAAGCAGGCTGCTGATCAAAAGCGAAGACAAGTTGATTTTGAAGGAGACTTTGCGTGGGCTGTTTTAACTAAAGATCGTTTTTCAGTTGGGGATTATAATAAATTGTCAGCCAAGAAAATCGGGCCA